>NW_028261411.1:92500-288797 GCF_051295495.1 Thamnophis sirtalis | reverse complement strand
CTACTCAGGACACTACTTATATGTGTTTGTTTTTCGAATCTGAGCTTTGGTTCAAAACTAACACGTTCTGGTTGAATTGAGTTTTTCTGCAAATTCTAAGATATACGTGGGTGTAACTCCCCAGGGAAACATCAGATCACAAAATGGGTTGGTTTTTTAGCATTCCCGACTCAGGATACTACTAATGTACATTTGTTTTTCGAATCGGAGCTTTGGTTCAAAAGTTACACGTTCTGGTTCAATTGAGTTTTTCTGCAAATTCTAACATATACTTGGGTGTAACTCCCCAGGGAAACATCAGATCACAAAATGGAGTGGTTTTTTAGCATTCCTGACTCAGGATACTACTAATGTACATTTGTTTTTCGAATCTGAGCTTTGGTTCAAAAGTTACACGTTCTGGTTCAATTGAGTTTTTCTGCAAATTCTAAGATATACTTGTGTGTAACTCCCCAGGGAAACATTAGATCACAAAATTGGTTGGTTTTTTAGCATTCCCGACTCAGGACACTACTAATATACGTTTGTTTTTCAAATCTGAGTTTTGGTTCAAAAGTTACACGTTCTGGTTCAATTGAGTTTTTCTGCAAATTCTAAGATATACTTGGGTGTAACTCCCCAGGTAAACATCAGATCACAAAATGGGTTGGTTTTTTAGCATTCCCGACTCAGGACACTACTTATATGTGTTTGTTTTTCGAATCTGAGCTTTGGTTCAAAACTAACACGTTCTGGTTCAATTGAGTTTTTCTGCAAATTCTAAGATATACTTGGGTGTAACTCCCCAGGGAAACATCAGATCACAAAATGGAGTGGTTTTTTAGCATTCCCTACTCAGGACACTACTTATATGTGTTTGTTTTTCGAATCTGAGCTTTGGTTCAAAACTAACACGTTCTGGTTGAATTGAGTTTTTCTGCAAATTCTAAGATTTACTTGGGTGTAACTCCCAGGGGAAACATCAGATCACAAAATGGCTTGTTTTTTTAGCATTCCTGACTCAGGACACTACTAATATATGTTTGTTTTTCGAATCTGAGCTTTGGTTCAAAAGTTACACGTTCTGGTTCAATTGAGTTTTTCTGCAAATTCTAAGATATACTTGGGTGTAACTCCCCAGGGAAACATCAGATCACAAAATGGAGTGGTTTTTTAGCATTCCCTACTCAGGACACTACTTACATGTGTTTGTTTTTCGAATCTGAGCTTTGGTTCAAAAGTTACACGTTCTGGTTCAATTGAGTTTTTCTGCAAATTCTAAGATATACTTGGGTGTAACTCCCCAGGGAAACATCAGATCACAAAATGGAGTGGTTTTTTAGCATTCCCTACTCAGGACACTACTTATATGTGTTTGTTTTTCGAATCTGAGCTTTGGTTCAAAACTAACACGTTCTGGTTGAATTGAGTTTTTCTGCAAATTCTAAGATATACTTGGGTGTAACTCCCCAGGGAAACATCAGATCACAAAATTGGTTGGTTTTTTAGCATTCCCGACTCAGGACAATACTTATATGTGTTTGTTTTTCGAATCTGAGCTTTGGTTCAAAACTAACACGTTCTGGTTGAATTGAGTTTTTCTGCAAATTCTAAGATATACTTGGGTGTAACTCCCCAGGGAAACATCAGATCACAAAATGGGTTGGTTTTTTAGCATTCCCTACTCAGGACACTACTTATATGTGTTTGTTTTTCGAATCTGAGCTTTGGTTCAAAAGTTACACGTTCTGGTTCAATTGAGTTTTTCTGCAAATTCTAAGATATACTTGGGTGTAACTCCCCAGGGAAACATCAGATCACAAAATTGGTTGGTTTTTTAGCATTCCCGACTCAGGACACTACTAATATACGTTTGTTTTTCGAATCTGAGCTTTGGTTCAAAACTAACACGTTCTGGTTCAATTGAGTTTTTCTGCAAATTCTAAGATATACTTGGGTGTAACTCCCCAGGGAAACATCAGATCACAAAATGGAGTGGTTTTTTAGCATTCCCTACTCAGGATACTACTAATGTACATTTGTTTTTCGAATCTGAGCTTTGGTTCAAAACTAACACGTTCTGGTTGAATTGAGTTTTTCTGCAAATTCTAAGATATACTTGGGTGTAACTCCCCAGGGAAACATCAGATCACAAAATGGGTTGGTTTTTTAGCATTCCCGACTCAGGATACTACTAATGTACATTTGTTTTTCGAATCGGAGCTTTGGTTCAAAAGTTACACGTTCTGGTTCAATTGAGTTTTTCTGCAAATTCTAACATATACTTGGGTGTAACTCCCCAGGGAAACATCAGATCACAAAATGGAGTGGTTTTTTAGCATTCCTGACTCAGGATACTACTAATGTACATTTGTTTTTCGAATCTGAGCTTTGGTTCAAAAGTTACACGTTCTGGTTCAATTGAGTTTTTCTGCAAATTCTAAGATATACTTGGGTGTAACTCCCCAGGGAAACATTAGATCACAAAATTGGTTGGTTTTTTAGCATTCCCGACTCAGGACACTACTAATATACGTTTGTTTTTCAAATCTGAGTTTTGGTTCAAAAGTTACACGTTCTGGTTCAATTGAGTTTTTCTGCAAATTCTAAGATATACTTGGGTGTAACTCCCCAGGGAAACATCAGATCACAAAATGGAGTGGTTTTTTAGCATTCCCTACTCAGGACACTACTTACATGTGTTTGTTTTTCGAATCTGAGCTTTGGTTCAAAAGTTACACGTTCTGGTTCAATTGAGTTTTTCTGCAAATTCTAAGATATACTTGGGTGTAACTCCCCAGGGAAACATCAGATCACAAAATTGGTTGGTTTTTTAGCATTCCCGACTCAGGACAATACTTATATGTGTTTGTTTTTCGAATCTGAGCTTTGGTTCAAAACTAACACGTTCTGGTTGAATTGAGTTTTTCTGCAAATTCTAAGATATACTTGGGTGTAACTCCCCAGGGAAACATCAGATCACAAAATGGGTTGGTTTTTTAGCATTCCCTACTCAGGACACTACTTATATGTGTTTGTTTTTCGAATCTGAGCTTTGGTTCAAAAGTTACACGTTCTGGTTCAATTGAGTTTTTCTGCAAATTCTAAGATATACTTGGGTGTAACTCCCCAGGGAAACATCAGATCACAAAATTGGTTGGTTTTTTAGCATTCCCGACTCAGGACACTACTAATATACGTTTGTTTTTCGAATCTGAGCTTTGGTTCAAAACTAACACGTTCTGGTTCAATTGAGTTTTTCTGCAAATTCTAAGATATACTTGGGTGTAACTCCCCAGGGAAACATCAGATCACAAAATGGAGTGGTTTTTTAGCATTCCCTACTCAGGATACTACTAATGTACATTTGTTTTTCGAATCGGAGCTTTGGTTCAAAAGTTACACGTTCTGGTTCAATTGAGTTTTTCTGCAAATTCTAACATATACTTGGGTGTAACTCCCCAGGGAAACATCAGATCACAAAATGGAGTGGTTTTTTAGCATTCCTGACTCAGGATACTACTAATGTACATTTGTTTTTCGAATCTGAGCTTTGGTTCAAAAGTTACACGTTCTGGTTCAATTGAGTTTTTCTGCAAATTCTAAGATATACTTGGGTGTAACTCCCCAGGGAAACATTAGATCACAAAATTGGTTGGTTTTTTAGCATTCCCGACTCAGGACACTACTAATATACGTTTGTTTTTCAAATCTGAGTTTTGGTTCAAAAGTTACACGTTCTGGTTCAATTGAGTTTTTCTGCAAATTCTAAGATATACTTGGGTGTAACTCCCCAGGTAAACATCAGATCACAAAATGGGTTGGTTTTTTAGCATTCCCTACTCAGGACACTACTTATATGTGTTTGTTTTTCGAATCTGAGCTTTGGTTCAAAACTAACACATTCTGGTTCAATTGAGTTTTTCTGCAAATTCTAAGATATACTTGGGTGTAACTCCCCAGGGAAACATCAGATCACAAAATGGAGTGGTTTTTTAGCATTCCCTACTCAGGATACTACTAATGTACATTTGTTTTTCGAATCTGAGCTTTGGTTCAAAAGTTACACGTTCTGGTTGAATTGAGTTTTTCTGCAAATTCTAAGATATACTTGGGTGTAACTCCCCAGGGAAACATCAGATCACAAAATGGGTTGGTTTTTTAGCATTCCCGACTCAGGATACTACTAATGTACATTTGTTTTTCGAATCGGAGCTTTGGTTCAAAAGTTACACGTTCTGGTTCAATTGAGTTTTTCTGCAAATTCTAACATATACTTGGGTGTAACTCCCCAGGGAAACATTAGATCACAAAATTGGTTGGTTTTTTAGCATTCCCTACTCAGGATACTACTAATGTACATTTGTTTTTCGAATCTGAGCTTTGGTTCAAAAGTTACACGTTCTGGTTGAATTGAGTTTTTCTGCAAATTCTAAGATATACTTGGGTGTAACTCCCCAGGTAAACATCAGATCACAAAATGGGTTGGTTTTTTAGCATTCCCGACTCAGGATACTACTAATGTACATTTGTTTTTCGAATCGGAGCTTTGGTTCAAAAGTTACACGTTCTGGTTCAATTGAGTTTTTCTGCAAATTCTAACATATACTTGGGTGTAACTCCCCAGGGAAACATCAGATCACAAAATGGAGTGGTTTTTTAGCATTCCCTACTCAGGATACTACTAATGTACATTTGTTTTTCGAATCTGATCTTTGGTTCAAAAGTTACACGTTCTGGTTCAATTGAGTTTTTCTGCAAATTCTAAGATATACTTGGGTGTAACTCCCCAGGGAAACATCAGATCACAAAATGGGTTGGTTTTTTAGCATTCCCTACTCAGGACACTACTTATATGTGTTTGTTTTTCGAATCTGAGCTTTGGTTCAAAACTAACACGTTCTGGTTCAATTGAGTTTTTCTGCAAATTCTAAGATATACTTGGGTGTAACTCCCCAGGGAAACATCAGATCACAAAATGGAGTGGTTTTTTAGCATTCCCTACTCAGGACACTACTTATATGTGTTTGTTTTTCGAATCTGAGCTTTGGTTCAAAACTAACACGTTCTGGTTGAATTTTTTCTGCAAATTCTAAGATATACTTCGGTGTAACTCCCCAGGGAAACATCAGATCACAAAATGGGTTGGTTTTTTACCATTCCCCACTCAGGATACTACTAATGTACATTTGTTTTTCGAATCGGAGCTTTGGTTCAAAAGTTACACGTTCTGGTTCAATTGAGTTTTTCTGCAAATTCTAACATATACTTGGGTGTAACTCCCCAGGGAAACATCAGATCACAAAATGGAGTGGTTTTTTAGCATTCCCTACTCAGGACACTACTTATATGTGTTTGTTTTTCGAATCTGAGCTTTGGTTCAAAACTAACACGTTCTGGTTGAATTTTTTCTGCAAATTCTAAGATATACTTCGGTGTAACTCCCCAGGGAAACATCAGATCACAAAATGGGTTGGTTTTTTACCATTCCCCACTCAGGATACTACTAATGTACATTTGTTTTTCGAATCGGAGCTTTGGTTCAAAAGTTACACGTTCTGGTTCAATTGAGTTTTTCTGCAAATTCTAACATATACTTGGGTGTAACTCCCCAGGGAAACATCAGATCACAAAATGGAGTGGTTTTTTAGCATTCCCTACTCAGGACACTACTAATGTACATTTGTTTTTCGAATCGGAGCTTTGGTTCAAAAGTTACACGTTCTGGTTCAATTGAGTTTTTCTGCAAATTCTAACATATACTTGGGTGTAACTCCCCAGGGAAACATCAGATCACAAAATGGAGTGGTTTTTTAGCATTCCTGACTCAGGATACTACTAATGTACATTTGTTTTTCGAATCTGAGCTTTGGTTCAAAAGTTACACGTTCTGGTTCAATTGAGTTTTTCTGCAAATTCTAACATATACTTGGGTGTAACTCCCCAGGGAAACATTAGATCACAAAATTGGTTGGTTTTTTAGCATTCCCGACTCAGGACACTACTAATATACGTTTGTTTTTCAAATCTGAGTTTTGGTTCAAAAGTTACACGTTCTGGTTCAATTGAGTTTTTCTGCAAATTCTAAGATATACTTGGGTGTAACTCCCAGGTAAACATCAGATCACAAAATGGGTTGGTTTTTTAGCATTCCCTACTCAGGACACTACTTATATGTGTTTGTTTTTCGAATCTGAGCTTTGGTTCAAAACTAACACGTTCTGGTTCAATTGAGTTTTTCTGCAAATTCTAAGATATACTTGGGTGTAACTCCCCAGGGAAACATCAGATCACAAAATGGGTTGGTTTTTTAGCATTCCCTACTCAGGACACTACTTATATGTGTTTGTTTTTCGAATCTGAGCTTTGGTTCAAAACTAACACGTTCTGGTTCAATTGAGTTTTTCTGCAAATTCTAAGATATACTTGGGTGTAACTCCCCAGGGAAACATCAGATCACAAAATGGAGTGGTTTTTTAGCATTCCCTACTCAGGACACTACTTATATGTGTTTGTTTTTCGAATCTGAGCTTTGGTTCAAAACTAACACGTTCTGGTTGAATTTTTTCTGCAAATTCTAAGATATACTTGGGTGTAACTCCCCAGGGAAACATCAGATCACAAAATTGGTTGGTTTTTTAGCATTCCCGACTCAGGACACTACTAATGTACGTTTGTTTTTCGAATCGGAGCTTTGGTTCAAAAGTTACACGTTCTGGTTCAATTGAGTTTTTCTGCAAATTCTAACATATACTTGGGTGTAACTCCCCAGGGAAACATCAGATCACAAAATGGAGTGGTTTTTTAGCATTCCTGACTCAGGATACTACTAATGTACATTTGTTTTTCGAATCTGAGCTTTGGTTCAAAAGTTACACGTTCTGGTTCAATTGAGTTTTTCTGCAAATTCTAAGATATACTTGGGTGTAACTCCCCAGGGAAACATTAGATCACAAAATTGATTGGTTTTTTAGCATTCCCGACTCAGGACACTACTAATATACGTTTGTTTTTCAAATCTGAGTTTTGGTTCAAAAGTTACACGTTCTGGTTCAATTGAGTTTTTCTGCAAATTCTAAGATATACTTGGGTGTAACTCCCCAGGTAAACATCAGATCACAAAATGGGTTGGTTTTTTAGCATTCCCTACTCAGGACACTACTTATATGTGTTTGTTTTTCGAATCTGAGCTTTGGTTCAAAACTAACACGTTCTGGTTCAATTGAGTTTTTCTGCAAATTCTAAGATATACTTGGGTGTAACTCCCCAGGGAAACATCAGATCACAAAATGGAGTGGTTTTTTAGCATTCCCTACTCAGGATACTACTAATGTACATTTGTTTTTCGAATCTGAGCTTTGGTTCAAAAGTTACACGTTCTGGTTTAATTGAGTTTTTCTGCAAATTCTAAGATATACTTGGGTGTAACTCCCCAGGGAAACATCAGATCACAAAATGGGTTGGTTTTTTAGCATTCCCAACTCAGGATACTACTAATGTACATTTGTTTTTCGAATCTGAGCTTTGGTTCAAAAGTTACACGTTCTGGTTTAATTGAGTTTTTCTGCAAATTCTAACATATACTTGGGTGTAACTCCCCAGGGAAACATCAGATCACAAAATGGAGTGGTTTTTTAGCATTCCTGAATCAGGATACTACTAATGTACATTTGTTTTTCGAATCTGAGCTTTGGTTCAAAAGTTACACGTTCTGGTTCAATTGAGTTTTTCTGCAAATTCTAAGATATACTTGGGTGTAACTCCCCAGGGAAACATCAGATCACAAAATAGGTTGGTTTTTTAGCATTCCCTACTCAGGACACTACTAATATACGTTTGTTTTTCAAATCTGAGTTTTGGTTCAAAAGTTACACGTTCTGGTTCAATTGAGTTTTTCTGCAAATTCTAAGATATACTTGGGTGTAACTCCCCAGGTAAACATCAGATCACAAAATGGGTTGGTTTTTTAGCATTCCCTACTCAGGACACTACTTATATGTGTTTGTTTTTCGAATCTGAGCTTTGGTTCAAAACTAACACGTTCTGGTTCAATTGAGTTTTTCTGCAAATTCTAAGATATACTTGGGTGTAACTCCCCAGGGAAACATCAGATCACAAAATGGAGTGGTTTTTTAGCATTCCCTACTCAGGACACTACTTATATGTGTTTGTTTTTCGAATCTGAGCTTTGGTTCAAAACTAACACGTTCTGGTTGAATTTTTTCTGCAAATTCTAAGATATACTTCGGTGTAACTCCCCAGGGAAACATCAGATCACAAAATGGGTTGGTTTTTTACCATTCCCCACTCAGGATACTACTAATGTACATTTGTTTTTCGAATCGGAGCTTTGGTTCAAAAGTTACACGTTCTGGTTCAATTGAGTTTTTCTGCAAATTCTAACATATACTTGGGTGTAACTCCCCAGGGAAACATCAGATCACAAAATGGAGTGGTTTTTTAGCATTCCTGACTCAGGATACTACTAATGTACATTTGTTTTTCGAATCTGAGCTTTGGTTCAAAAGTTACACGTTCTGGTTGAATTGAGTTTTTCTGCAAATTCTAAGATATACTTGGGTGTAACTCCCCAGGGAAACATCAGATCACAAAATTGGTTGGTTTTTTAGCATTCCCGACTCAGGACACTACTAATGTACATTTGTTTTTCGAATCGGAGCTTTGGTTCAAAAGTTACACGTTCTGGTTCAATTGAGTTTTTCTGCAAATTCTAACATATACTTGGGTGTAACTCCCCAGGGAAACATCAGATCACAAAATGGAGTGGTTTTTTAGCATTCCTGACTCAGGATACTACTAATGTACATTTGTTTTTCGAATCTGAGCTTTGGTTCAAAAGTTACACGTTCTGGTTCAATTGAGTTTTTCTGCAAATTCTAAGATATACTTGGGTGTAACTCCCCAGGGAAACATTAGATCACAAAATTGGTTGGTTTTTTAGCATTCCCGACTCAGGACACTACTAATATACGTTTGTTTTTCAAATCTGAGTTTTGGTTCAAAAGTTACACGTTCTGGTTCAATTGAGTTTTTCTGCAAATTCTAAGATATACTTGGGTGTAACTCCCCAGGTAAACATCAGATCACAAAATGGGTTGGTTTTTTAGTATTCCCGACTCAGGACACTACTAATATATGTTTGTTTTTCGAATCTGACCTTTGGTTCAAAAGTAACACTTTCTGGTTGAATTGAGTTTTTCTGCAAATTCTAAGATATACTTGGGTTTAACTCCCCAGGGAAACATCAGATCACAAAATGGAGTGGTTTTTTAGGATTCCCGACTCAGGACACTACTAATATGTGTTTGTTTTTCGAATCTGAGCTTTGGTTCAAAAGTAACACGTTCTGGTTGAATTGAGTTTTTCTGCAAATTCTAAGATATACTTTGGTGTAACTCCCCAGGGAAACATCAGATCACAAAATGGAGTGGTTTTTTAGGATTCCCGACTCACGACACTGCTAATATACGTTTCTTTTTCGAATCTGAGCTTTGGTTCAAAACTAACACGTTCTGGTTCAATTCAGTTTTTCTTCAAATTCTAAGATATACTTTGGTGTAACTCCCCAGGGAAACTCCAGATCACAAAATGGGTTGGTTTTTTAGCATTCCTGACTCAGGACACTACTAATATGTGTTTGTTTTTCGAATCTGAGCTTTGGTTCAAAATTAACACGTTCTGGTTCAATTGAGTTTTTCTGCAAATTCTAAGATATACTTGGGTGTAACTCCCCAGGGAAACTCCAGATCACAAAATGGGTTGGTTATTTAGTATTCCCGACTCAGGACACTATTAATATACGTTTGTTTTTCGAATCTGAGCTTTGGTTCAAAACTAACACGTTCTGGTTCAATTGAGTTTTTCTGCAAATTCTAAGATATACTTTGGTGTAACTCCCCAGGGAAACATCAAATCACAAAATGGGTTGGTTTTTTAGCATTCCCGACTCAGGACACTACTAATATCCGTTTGGTTTTCAAATCTGAGCTTTGGTTCAAAACTAACACGTTCTGGTTCAATTGAGTTTTTCTGCAAATTCTAAGATATACTTGGGTGTAACTCCCCAGGGAAACTCCAGATCACAAAATGGGTTGGTTATTTAGCATTCCCGACTCAGGACACTATTAATATACGTTTGTTTTTCGAATCTGAGCTTTGGTTCAAAACTAACACGTTCTGGTTCAATTCAGTTTTTCTGCAAATTCTAAGATATACTTTGGTGTAACTCCCCAGGGAAACATCAGATCACAAAATGGAGTGGTTTTTTAGGATTCCCGACTCAGGACACTACTAATATGTGTTTGTTTTTCGAATCTGAGCTTTGGTTCAAAAGTAACACGTTCTGGTTGAAATGAGTTTTTCTGCAAATTCTAAGATATACTTTGGTATAACTCCCCAGGGAAACATCAGATCACAAAATGGAGTGGTTTTTTAGGATTCCCGACTCAGGACACTACTAATATGTGTTTGTTTTTCGAATCTGAGCTTTGGTTCAAAAGTAACACGTTCTGGTTGAAATGAGTTTTTCTGCAAATTCTAAGATATACTTTGGTATAACTCCCCAGGGAAACATCAGATCACAAAATGGGTTGGTGTTTTAGCATTCCCGACCCAGGACACTACTAATATATGTTTGTTTTTCGAATCTGACCTTTGGTTCAAAAGTAACACTTTCTGGTTGAATTGAGTTTTTCTGCAAATTCTAAGATATACTTGGGTTTAACTCCCCAGGGAAACATCAGATCACAAAATGGAGTGGTTTTTTAGGATTCCCGACTCAGGACACTACTAATATGTGTTTGTTTTTCGAATCTGAGCTTTGGTTCAAAAGTAACACGTTCTGGTTGAATTGAGTTTTTCTGCAAATTCTAAGATATACTTTGGTGTAACTCCCCAGGGGAACATCAGATCACAAAATGGAGTGGTTTTTTAGGATTCCCGACTCACGACACTGCTAATATGTGTTTGTTTTTCGAATCTGAGCTTTGGTTCAAAAGTAACACGTTCTGGTTGAATTGAGTTTTTCTGCAAATTCTAAGATATACTTTGGTGTAACTCCCCAGGGAAACTCCAGATCACAAAATGGGTTGGTTATTTAGCATTCCCGACTCAGGACACTATTAATATACGTTTGTTTTTCGAATCTGAGCTTTGGTTCAAAACTAACACGTTCTGGTTCAATTCAGTTTTTCTGCAAATTCTAAGATATACTTTGGTGTAACTCCCCAGGGAAACATCAGATCACAAAATGGAGTGGTTTTTTAGCATTCCCGACTCAGGACACTACTAATATGTGTTTGTTTTTCGAATCTGAGCTTTGGTTCAAAAGTAACACGTTCTGGTTGAAATGAGTTTTTCTGCAAATTCTAAGATATACTTTGGTATAACTCCCCAGGGAAACATCAGATCACAAAATGGAGTGGTTTTTTAGGATTCCCGACTCAGGACACTACTAATATGTGTTTGTTTTTCGAATCTGAGCTTTGGTTCAAAAGTAACACGTTCTGGTTGAATTGAGTTTTTCTGCAAATTCTAAGATATACTTTGGTGTAACTCCCCAGGGAAACATCAAATCACAAAATGGGTTGGTTTTTTAGCTTCCCGACTCAGGACACTACTAATATACGTTTGTTTTTCGAATCTGAGCTTTGGTTCAAAAGTAACACGTTCTGGTTGAATTGAGTTTTTCTGCAAATTCTAAGATATACTTGGGTGTAACTACCTAGGGAAACATCAGATCAAAAAATGGAGTGGTTTTTTAGGATTCCCGACTCAGGACACTGCTAATATGTGTTTGTTTTTCGAATCTGAGCTTTGGTTCAAAAGTAACACGTTCTGGTTGAATTGAGTTTTTCTGCAAATTCTAAGATATACTTTGGTGTAACTCCCCAGGGAAACTCCAGATCACAAAATGGGTTGGTTTTTTAGCATTCCCGACTCAGGACACTATTAATATACGTTTGTTTTTCGAATCTGAGCTTTGGTTCAAAAGTAACACGTTCTGGTTGAATTGAGTTTTTCTGCAAATTCTAAGATATACTTTGGTGTAACTCCCCAGGGAAACTCCAGATCACAAAATGGGTTGGTTATTTAGCATTCCCGACTCAGGACACTATTAATATACGTTTGTTTTTCGAATCTGAGCTTTGGTTCAAAACTAACACGTTCTGGTTCAATTCAGTTTTTCTGCAAATTCTAAGATATACTTTGGTGTAACTCCCCAGGGAAACATCAGATCACAAAATGGAGTGGTTTTTTAGCATTCCCGACTCAGGACACTACTAATATGTGTTTGTTTTTCGAATCTGAGCTTTGGTTCAAAAGTAACACGTTCTGGTTGAAATGAGTTTTTCTGCAAATTCTAAGATATACTTTGGTATAACTCCCCAGGGAAACATCAGATCACAAAATGGAGTGGTTTTTTAGGATTCCCGACTCAGGACACTACTAATATGTGTTTGTTTTTCGAATCTGAGCTTTGGTTCAAAAGTAACACGTTCTGGTTGAATTGAGTTTTTCTGCAAATTCTAAGATATACTTTGGTGTAACTCCCCAGGGAAACTCCAGATCACAAAATGGGTTGGTTTTTTAGCATTCCCGACTCAGGACACTATTAATATACGTTTGTTTTTCGAATCTGAGCTTTGGTTCAAAACTAACACGTTCTGGTTCAATTCAGTTTTTCTTCAAATTCTAAGATATACTTTGGTGTAACTCCCCAGGGAAACTCCAGATCACAAAATGGGTTGGTTTTTTAGCATTCCTGACTCAGGACACTACTAATATGTGTTTGTTTTTCGAATCTGAGCTTTGGTTCAAAACTAACACGTTCTGGTTCAATTGAGTTTTTCTGCAAATTCTAAGATATACTTGGGTGTAACTCCCCAGGGAAACTCCAGATCACAAAATGGGTTGGTTATTTAGTATTCCCGACTCAGGACACTATTAATATACGTTTGTTTTTCGAATCTGAGCTTTGGTTCAAAACTAACACGTTCTGGTTCAATTGAGTTTTTCTGCAAATTCTAAGATATACTTTGGTGTAACTCCCCAGGGAAACTCCAGATCACAAAATGGGTTGGTTTTTTAGCATTCCCGACTCAGGACACTATTAATATACGTTTGTTTTTCGAATCTGAGCTTTGGTTCAAAACTAACACGTTCTGGTTCAATTCAGTTTTTCTTCAAATTCTAAGATATACTTGGGTGTAACTCCCCAGGGAAACATCAGATCACAAAATGGAGTGGTTTTTTAGGATTCCCGACTCAGGACACTACTAATATGTGTTTGTTTTTCGAATCTGAGCTTTGGTTCAAAAGTAACACGTTCTGGTTGAAATGAGTTTTTCTGCAAATTCTAAGATATACTTTGGTATAACTCCCCAGGGAAACATCAGATCACAAAATGGAGTGGTTTTTTAGGATTCCCGACTCAGGACACTACTAATATGTGTTTGTTTTTCGAATCTGAGCTTTGGTTCAAAAGTAACACGTTCTGGTTGAATTGAGTTTTTCTGCAAATTCTAAGATATACTTTGGTGTAACTCCCCAGGGAAACATCAAATCACAAAATGGGTTGGTTTTTTAGCTTCCCGACTCAGGACACTACTAATATACGTTTGTTTTTCGAATCTGAGCTTTGGTTCAAAAGTAACACGTTCTGGTTGAATTGAGTTTTTCTGCAAATTCTAAGATATACTTTGGTGTAACTCCCCAGGGAAACATCAGATCACAAAATGGAGTGGTTTTTTAGGATTCCCGACTCAGGACACTGCTAATATGTGTTTGTTTTTCGAATCTGAGCTTTGGTTCAAAACTAACACGTTCTGGTTCAATTGAGTTTTTCTGCAAATTCTAAGATATACTTTGGTGTAACTCCCCAGGGAAACATCAAATCACAAAATGGGTTGGTTTTTTAGCTTCCCGACTCAGGACACTACTAATATACGTTTGTTTTTCGAATCTGAGCTTTGGTTCAAAAGTAACACGTTCTGGTTGAATTGAGTTTTTCTGCAAATTCTAAGATATACTTTGGTGTAACTCCCCAGGGAAACATCAGATCACAAAATGGAGTGGTTTTTTCGGATTCCCGACTCAGGACACTGCTAATATTTGTTTGTTTTTCGAATCTGAGCTTTGGTTCAAAAGTAACACGTTCTGGTTGAATTCAGTTTTTCTTCAAATTCTAAGATATACTTTGGTGTAACTCCCCAGGGAAACTCCAGATCACAAAATGGGTTGGTTTTTTAGCATTCCCGACTCAGGACACTATTAATATACGTTTGTTTTTCGAATCTGAGCTTTGGTTCAAAACTAACACGTTCTGGTTCAATTCAGTTTTTCTTCAAATTCTAAGATATACTTTGGTGTAACTCCCCAGGGAAACTCCAGATCACAAAATGGAGTGGTTTTTTAGCATTCCCGGCTCAGGACACTACTAATATACGTTTGGTTTTCGAATCTGAGCTTTGGTTCAAAACTAACACGTTCCTGTTCAATTGAGTTTTTCTGCAAATTCTAAGATATACTTTGGTGTAACTCCCCAGGGAAACATCAAATCACAAAATGGGTTGGTTTTTTAGCATTCCCGACTCAGGACACTACTAATATCCGTTTGGTTTTCAAATCTGAGCTTTGGTTCAAAAGTAACACGTTCTGGTTGAATTGAGTTTTTCTGCAAATTCTAAGATATACTTTGGTATAACTCCCCAGGGAAACATCAGATCACAAAATGGAGTGGTTTTTTAGGATTCCCGACTCAGGACACTACTAATATGTGTTTGTTTTTCGAATCTGAGCTTTGGTTCAAAAGTAACACGTTCTGGTTGAATTGAGTTTTTCTGCAAATTCTAAGATATACTTTGGTGTAACTCCCCAGGGAAACATCAAATCACAAAATGGGTTGGTTTTTTAGCTTCCCGACTCAGGACACTACTAATATACGTTTGTTTTTCGAATCTGAGCTTTGGTTCAAAAGTAACACGTTCTGGTTGAATTGAGTTTTTCTGCAAATTCTAAGATATACTTGGGTGTAACTACCTAGGGAAACATCAGATCAAAAAATGGAGTGGTTTTTTAGGATTCCCGACTCAGGACACTGCTAATATGTGTTTGTTTTTCGAATCTGAGCTTTGGTTCAAAAGTAACACGTTCTGGTTGAATTGAGTTTTTCTGCAAATTCTAAGATATACTTTGGTGTAACTCCCCAGGGAAACTCCAGATCACAAAATGGGTTGGTTTTTTAGCATTCCCGACTCAGGACACTATTAATATACGTTTGTTTTTCGAATCTGAGCTTTGGTTCAAAACTAACACGTTCTGGTTCAATTCAGTTTTTCTTCAAATTCTAAGATATACTTTGGTGTAACTCCCCAGGGAAACTCCAGATCACAAAATGGGTTGGTTTTTTAGCATTCCTGACTCAGGACACTACTAATATGTGTTTGTTTTTCGAATCTGAGCTTTGGTTCAAAACTAACACGTTCTGGTTCAATTGAGTTTTTCTGCAAATTCTAAGATATACTTGGGTGTAACTCCCCAGGGAAACTCCAGATCACAAAATGGGTTGGTTATTTAGTATTCCCGACTCAGGACACTATTAATATACATTTGTTTTTCGAATCTGAGCTTTGGTTCAAAACTAACACGTTCTGGTTCAATTGAGTTTTTCTGCAAATTCTAAGATATACTTTGGTGTAACTCCCCAGGGAAACTCCAGATCACAAAATGGGTTGGTTTTTTAGCATTCCCGACTCAGGACACTATTAATATACGTTTGTTTTTCGAATCTGAGCTTTGGTTCAAAACTAACACGTTCTGGTTCAATTCAGTTTTTCTTCAAATTCTAAGATATACTTGGGTGTAACTCCCCAGGGAAACATCAGATCACAAAATGGAGTGGTTTTTTAGGATTCCCGACTCAGGACACTACTAATATGTGTTTGTTTTTCGAATCTGAGCTTTGGTTCAAAAGTAACACGTTCTGGTTGAATTGAGTTTTTCTGCAAATTCGAAGATATACTTTGGTGTAACTCCCCAGGGGAACATCAGATCACAAAATGGAGTGGTTTTTTAGGATTCCCGACTCACGACACTGCTAATATGTGTTTGTTTTTCGAAACTGAGCTTTGGTTCAAAAGTAACACGTTCTGGTTGAATTGAGTTTTTCTGCAAATTCTAAGATATACTTTGGTGTAACTCCCCAGGGAAACTCCAGATCACAAAATGGGTTGGTTATTTAGCATTCCCGACTCAGGACACTTTTAATATACGTTTGTTTTTCGAATCTGAGCTTTGGTTCAAAACTAACACGTTCTGGTTCAATTCAGTTTTTCTGCAAATTCTAAGATATACTTTGGTGTAACTCCCCAGGGAAACATCAGATCACAAAATGGAGTGGTTTTTTAGCATTCCCGACTCAGGACACTACTAATATGTGTTTGTTTTTCGAATCTGAGCTTTGGTTCAAAAGTAACACGTTCTGGTTGAAATGAGTTTTTCTGCAAATTCTAAGATATACTTTGGTATAACTCCCCAGGGAAACATCAGATCACAAAATGGAGTGGTTTTTTAGGATTCCCGACTCAGGACACTACTAATATGTGTTTGTTTTTCGAATCTGAGCTTTGGTTCAAAAGTAACACGTTCTGGTTGAATTGAGTTTTTCTGCAAATTCTAAGATATACTTTGGTGTAACTCCCCAGGGAAACATCAAATCACAAAATGGGTTGGTTTTTTAGCTTCCCGACTCAGGACACTACTAATATACGTTTGTTTTTCGAATCTGAGCTTTGGTTCAAAAGTAACACGTTCTGGTTGAATTGAGTTTTTCTGCAAATTCTAAGATATACTTTGGTGTAACTCCCCAGGGAAACTCCAGATCATAAAATGGGTTGGTTATTTAGCATTCCCGACTCAGGACACTTTTAATATACGTTTGTTTTTCGAATCTGAGCTTTGGTTCAAAACTAACACGTTCTGGTTCAATTCAGTTTTTCTGCAAATTCTAAGATATACTTTGGTGTAACTCCCCAGGGAAACATCAGATCACAAAATGGAGTGGTTTTTTAGCATTCCCGACTCAGGACACTACTAATATGTGTTTGTTTTTCGAATCTGAGCTTTGGTTCAAAAGTAACACGTTCTGGTTGAAATGAGTTTTTCTGCAAATTCTAAGATATACTTTGGTATAACTCCCCAGGGAAACATCAGATCACAAAATGGAGTGGTTTTTTAGGATTCCCGACTCAGGACACTACTAATATGTGTTTGTTTTTCGAATCTGAGCTTTGGTTCAAAAGTAACACGTTCTGGTTGAATTGAGTTTTTCTGCAAATTCTAAGATATACTTTGGTGTAACTCCCCAGGGAAACATCAAATCACAAAATGGGTTGGTTTTTTAGCTTCCCGACTCAGGACACTACTAATATACGTTTGTTTTTCGAATCTGAGCTTTGGTTCAAAAGTAACACGTTCTGGTTGAATTGAGTTTTTCTGCAAATTCTAAGATATACTTTGGTGTAACTCCCCAGGGAAACTCCAGATCACAAAATGGGTTGGTTTTTTAGCATTCCCGACTCAGGACACTATTAATATACGTTTGTTTTTCGAATCTGAGCTTTGGTTCAAAACTAACACGTTCTGGTTCAATTCAGTTTTTCTTCAAATTCTAAGATATACTTGGGTGTAACTCCCCAGGGAAACTCCAGATCACAAAATGGGTTGGTTTTTTAGCATTCCTGACTCAGGACACTACTAATATGTGTTTGTTTTTCGAATCTGAGCTTTGGTTCAAAACTAACACGTTCTGGTTCAATTGAGTTTTTCTGCAAATTCTAAGATATACTTGGGTGTAACTCCCCAGGGAAACTCCAGATCACAAAATGGGTTGGTTATTTAGTATTCCCGACTCAGGACACTATTAATATACGTTTGTTTTTCGAATCTGAGCTTTGGTTCAAAACTAACACGTTCTGGTTCAATTGAGTTTTTCTGCAAATTCTAAGATATACTTTGGTGTAACTCCCCAGGGAAACTCCAGATCACAAAATGGAGTGGTTTTTTAGGATTCCCGACTCAGGACACTACTAATATGTGTTTGTTTTTCGAATCTGAGCTTTGGTTCAAAAGTAACACGTTCTGGTTGAAATGAGTTTTTCTGCAAATTCTAAGATATACTTTGGTATAACTCCCCAGGGAAACATCAGATCACAAAATGGAGTGGTTTTTTAGGATTCCCGACTCAGGACACTACTAATATGTGTTTGTTTTTCGAATCTGAGCTTTGGTTCAAAAGTAACACGTTCTGGTTGAATTGAGTTTTTCTGCAAATTCTAAGATATACTTTGGTGTAACTCCCCAGGGAAACATCAAATCACAAAATGGGTTGGTTTTTTAGCTTCCCGACTGAGGACACTACTAATATACGTTTGTTTTTCGAATCTGAGCTTTGGTTCAAAAGTAACACGTTCTGGTTGAATTGAGTTTTTCTGCAAATTCTAAGATATACTTTGGTGTAACTCCCCAGGGAAACATCAGATCACAAAATGGAGTGGTTTTTTAGGATTCCCGACTCAGGACACTGCTAATATGTGTTTGTTTTTCGAATCTGAGCTTTGGTTCAAAAGTAACACGTTCTGGTTGAATTGAGTTTTTCTGCAAATTCTAAGATATACTTGGGTGTAACTCCCCAGGGAAACATCAAATCACAAAATGGGTTGGTTTTTTAGCTTCCCGACTCAGGACACTACTAATATACGTTTGTTTTTCGAATCTGAGCTTTGGTTCAAAAGTAACACGTTCTGGTTGAATTGAGTTTTTCTGCAAATTCTAAGATATACTTTGGTGTAACTCCCCAGGGAAACATCAGATCACAAAATGGAGTGGTTTTTTCGGATTCCCGACTCAGGACACTGCTAATATTTGTTTGTTTTTCGAATCTGAGCTTTGGTTCAAAAGTAACACGTTCTGGTTGAATTCAGTTTTTCTTCAAATTCTAAGATATACTTGGGTGTAACTCCCCAGGGAAACTCCAGATCACAAAATGGGTTGGTTTTTTAGCATTCCTGACTCAGGACACTACTAATATGTGTTTGTTTTTCGAATCTGAGCTTTGGTTCAAAAGTAACACGTTCTGGTTCAATTGAGTTTTTCTGCAAATTCTAAGATATACTTGGGTGTAACTCCCCAGGGAAACTCCAGATCACAAAATGGGTTGGTTATTTAGTATTCCCGACTCAGGACACTATTAATATACGTTTGTTTTTCGAATCTGAGCTTTGGTTCAAAACTAACACGTTCTGGTTCAATTGAGTTTTTCTGCAAATTCTAAGATATACTTGGGTGTAACTCCCCAGGGAAACTCCAGATCACAAAATGGGTTGCTTATTTAGCATTCCCGACTCAGGACACTATTAATATACGTTTGTTTTTCGAATCTGAGCTTTGGTTCAAAACTAACACGTTCTGGTTCAATTCAGTTTTTCTGCAAATTCTAAGATATACTTTGGTGTAACTCCCCAGGGAAACATCAGATCACAAAATGGAGTGGTTTTTTAGGATTCCCGACTCAGGACACTACTAATATGTGTTTGTTTTTCGAATCTGAGCTTTGGTTCAAAAGTAACACGTTCTGGTTGAAATGAGTTTTTCTGCAAATTCTAAGATATACTTTGGTATAACTCCCCAGGGAAACATCAGATCACAAAATGGAGTGGTTTTTTAGGATTCCCGACTCAGGACACTACTAATATGTGTTTGTTTTTCGAATCTGAGCTTTGGTTCAAAAGTAACACGTTCTGGTTGAAATGAGTTTTTCTGCAAATTCTAAGATATACTTTGGTATAACTCCCCAGGGAAACATCAGATCACAAAATGGGTTGGTGTTTTAGCATTCCCGACCCAGGACACTACTAATATATGTTTGTTTTTCGAATCTGACCTTTGGTTCAAAAGTAACACTTTCTGGTTGAATTGAGTTTTTCTGCAAATTCTAAGATATACTTGGGTTTAACTCCCCAGGGAAACATCAGATCACAAAATGGAGTGGTTTTTTAGGATTCCCGACTCAGGACACTACTAATATGTGTTTGTTTTTCGAATCTGAGCTTTGGTTCAAAAGTAACACGTTCTGGTTGAATTGAGTTTTTCTGCAAATTCTAAGATATACTTTGGTGTAACTCCCCAGGGGAACATCAGATCACAAAATGGAGTGGTTTTTTAGGATTCCCGACTCACGACACTGCTAATATGTGTTTGTTTTTCGAATCTGAGCTTTGGTTCAAAAGTAACACGTTCTGGTTGAATTGAGTTTTTCTGCAAATTCTAAGATATACTTTGGTGTAACTCCCCAGGGAAACTCCAGATCACAAAATGGGTTGGTTATTTAGCATTCCCGACTCAGGACACTATTAATATACGTTTGTTTTTCGAATCTGAGCTTTGGTTCAAAACTAACACGTTCTGGTTCAATTCAGTTTTTCTGCAAATTCTAAGATATACTTTGGTGTAACTCCCCAGGGAAACATCAGATCACAAAATGGAGTGGTTTTTTAGCATTCCCGACTCAGGACACTACTAATATGTGTTTGTTTTTCGAATCTGAGCTTTGGTTCAAAAGTAACACGTTCTGGTTGAAATGAGTTTTTCTGCAAATTCTAAGATATACTTTGGTATAACTCCCCAGGGAAACATCAGATCACAAAATGGAGTGGTTTTTTAGGATTCCCGACTCAGGACACTACTAATATGTGTTTGTTTTTCGAATCTGAGCTTTGGTTCAAAAGTAACACGTTCTGGTTGAATTGAGTTTTTCTGCAAATTCTAAGATATACTTTGGTGTAACTCCCCAGGGAAACATCAAATCACAAAATGGGTTGGTTTTTTAGCTTCCCGACTCAGGACACTACTAATATACGTTTGTTTTTCGAATCTGAGCTTTGGTTCAAAAGTAACACGTTCTGGTTGAATTGAGTTTTTCTGCAAATTCTAAGATATACTTGGGTGTAACTCCCCAGGGAAACTCCAGATCACAAAATGGGTTGGTTTTTTAGCATTCCCGACTCAGGACACTATTAATATACGTTTGTTTTTCGAATCTGAGCTTTGGTTCAAAACTAACACGTTCTGGTTCAATTCAGTTTTTCTTCAAATTCTAAGATATACTTTGGTGTAACTCCCCAGGGAAACTCCAGATCACAAAATGGGTTGGTTTTTTAGCATTCCTGACTCAGGACACTACTAATATGTGTTTGTTTTTCGAATCTGAGCTTTGGTTCAAAACTAACACGTTCTGGTTCAATTGAGTTTTTCTGCAAATTCTAAGATATACTTGGGTGTAACTCCCCAGGGAAACTCCAGATCACAAAATGGGTTGGTTATTTAGTATTCCCGACTCAGGACACTATTAATATACGTTTGTTTTTCGAATCTGAGCTTTGGTTCAAAACTAACACGTTCTGGTTGAATTGAGTTTTTCTGCAAATTCTAAGATATACTTTGGTGTAACTCCCCAGGGAAACTCCAGATCACAAAATGGGTTGGTTTTTTAGCATTCCCGACTCAGGACACTATTAATATACGTTTGTTTTTCGAATCTGAGCTTTGGTTCAAAACTAACACGTTCTGGTTCAATTCAGTTTTTCTTCAAATTCTAAGATATACTTTGGTGTAACTCCCCAGGGAAACTCCAGATCACAAAATGGGTTGGTTTTTTAGCATTCCTGACTCAGGACACTACTAATATGTGTTTGTTTTTCGAATCTGAGCTTTGGTTCAAAACTAACACGTTCTGGTTCAATTGAGTTTTTCTGCAAATTCTAAGATATACTTGGGTGTAACTCCCCAGGGAAACTCCAGATCACAAAATGGGTTGGTTATTTAGTATTCCCGACTCAGGACACTATTAATATACGTTTGTTTTTCGAATCTGAGCTTTGGTTCAAAACTAACACGTTCTGGTTCAATTGAGTTTTTCTGCAAATTCTAAGATATACTTTGGTGTAACTCCCCAGGGAAACTCCAGATCACAAAATGGGTTGGTTTTTTAGCATTCCCGACTCAGGACACTATTAATATACGTTTGTTTTTCGAATCTGAGCTTTGGTTCAAAACTAACACGTTCTGGTTCAATTCAGTTTTTCTTCAAATTCTAAGATATACTTGGGTGTAACTCCCCAGGGAAACATCAGATCACAAAATGGAGTGGTTTTTTAGGATTCCCGACTCAGGACACTACTAATATGTGTTTGTTTTTCGAATCTGAGCTTTGGTTCAAAAGTAACACGTTCTGGTTGAAATGAGTTTTTCTGCAAATTCTAAGATATACTTTGGTATAACTCCCCAGGGAAACATCAGATCACAAAATGGAGTGGTTTTTTAGGATTCCCGACTCAGGACACTACTAATATGTGTTTGTTTTTCGAATCTGAGCTTTGGTTCAAAAGTAACACGTTCTGGTTGAATTGAGTTTTTCTGCAAATTCTAAGATATACTTTGGTGTAACTCCCCAGGGAAACATCAAATCACAAAATGGGTTGGTTTTTTAGCTTCCCGACTCAGGACACTACTAATATACGTTTGTTTTTCGAATCTGAGCTTTGGTTCAAAAGTAACACGTTCTGGTTGAATTGAGTTTTTCTGCAAATTCTAAGATATACTTTGGTGTAACTCCCCAGGGAAACATCAGATCACAAAATGGAGTGGTTTTTTAGGATTCCCGACTCAGGACACTGCTAATATGTGTTTGTTTTTCGAATCTGAGCTTTGGTTCAAAAGTAACACGTTCTGGTTGAATTGAGTTTTTCTGCAAATTCTAAGATATACTTTGGTGTAACTCCCCAGGGAAACATCAAATCACAAAATGGGTTGGTTTTTTAGCTTCCCGACTCAGGACACTACTAATATACGTTTGTTTTTCGAATCTGAGCTTTGGTTCAAAAGTAACACGTTCTGGTTGAATTGAGTTTTTCTGCAAATTCTAAGATATACTTTGGTGTAACTCCCCAGGGAAACATCAGATCACAAAATGGAGTGGTTTTTTCGGATTCCCGACTCAGGACACTGCTAATATTTGTTTGTTTTTCGAATCTGAGCTTTGGTTCAAAAGTAACACGTTCTGGTTGAATTCAGTTTTTCTTCAAATTCTAAGATATACTTTGGTGTAACTCCCCAGGGAAACTCCAGATCACAAAATGGGTTGGTTTTTTAGCATTCCCGACTCAGGACACTATTAATATACGTTTGTTTTTCGAATCTGAGCTTTGGTTCAAAACTAACACGTTCTGGTTCAATTCAGTTTTTCTTCAAATTCTAAGATATACTTTGGTGTAACTCCCCAGGGAAACTCCAGATCACAAAATGGAGTGGTTTTTTAGCATTCCCGGCTCAGGACACTACTAATATACGTTTGGTTTTCGAATCTGAGCTTTGGTTCAAAACTAACACGTTCCTGTTCAATTGAGTTTTTCTGCAAATTCTAAGATATACTTTGGTGTAACTCCCCAGGGAAACATCAAATCACAAAATGGGTTGGTTTTTTAGCATTCCCGACTCAGGACACTACTAATATCCGTTTGGTTTTCAAATCTGAGCTTTGGTTCAAAAGTAACACGTTCTGGTTGAATTGAGTTTTTCTGCAAATTCTAAGATATACTTTGGTATAACTCCCCAGGGAAACATCAGATCACAAAATGGAGTGGTTTTTTAGGATTCCCGACTCAGGACACTACTAATATGTGTTTGTTTTTCGAATCTGAGCTTTGGTTCAAAAGTAACACGTTCTGGTTGAATTGAGTTTTTCTGCAAATTCTAAGATATACTTTGGTGTAACTCCCCAGGGAAACATCAAATCACAAAATGGGTTGGTTTTTTAGCTTCCCGACTCAGGACACTACTAATATACGTTTGTTTTTCGAATCTGAGCTTTGGTTCAAAAGTAACACGTTCTGGTTGAATTGAGTTTTTCTGCAAATTCTAAGATATACTTGGGTGTAACTACCTAGGGAAACATCAGATCAAAAAATGGAGTGGTTTTTTAGGATTCCCGACTCAGGACACTGCTAATATGTGTTTGTTTTTCGAATCTGAGCTTTGGTTCAAAAGTAACACGTTCTGGTTGAATTGAGTTTTTCTGCAAATTCTAAGATATACTTTGGTGTAACTCCCCAGGGAAACTCCAGATCACAAAATGGGTTGGTTTTTTAGCATTCCCGACTCAGGACACTATTAATATACGTTTGTTTTTCGAATCTGAGCTTTGGTTCAAAACTAACACGTTCTGGTTCAATTCAGTTTTTCTTCAAATTCTAAGATATACTTTGGTGTAACTCCCCAGGGAAACTCCAGATCACAAAATGGGTTGGTTTTTTAGCATTCCTGACTCAGGACACTACTAATATGTGTTTGTTTTTCGAATCTGAGCTTTGGTTCAAAACTAACACGTTCTGGTTCAATTGAGTTTTTCTGCAAATTCTAAGATATACTTGGGTGTAACTCCCCAGGGAAACTCCAGATCACAAAATGGGTTGGTTATTTAGTATTCCCGACTCAGGACACTATTAATATACATTTGTTTTTCGAATCTGAGCTTTGGTTCAAAACTAACACGTTCTGGTTCAATTGAGTTTTTCTGCAAATTCTAAGATATACTTTGGTGTAACTCCCCAGGGAAACTCCAGATCACAAAATGGGTTGGTTTTTTAGCATTCCCGACTCAGGACACTATTAATATACGTTTGTTTTTCGAATCTGAGCTTTGGTTCAAAACTAACACGTTCTGGTTCAATTCAGTTTTTCTTCAAATTCTAAGATATACTTGGGTGTAACTCCCCAGGGAAACATCAGATCACAAAATGGAGTGGTTTTTTAGGATTCCCGACTCAGGACACTACTAATATGTGTTTGTTTTTCGAATCTGAGCTTTGGTTCAAAAGTAACACGTTCTGGTTGAATTGAGTTTTTCTGCAAATTCTAAGATATACTTTGGTGTAACTCCCCAGGGGAACATCAGATCACAAAATGGAGTGGTTTTTTAGGATTCCCGACTCACGACACTGCTAATATGTGTTTGTTTTTCGAAACTGAGCTTTGGTTCAAAAGTAACACGTTCTGGTTGAATTGAGTTTTTCTGCAAATTCTAAGATATACTTTGGTGTAACTCCCCAGGGAAACTCCAGATCACAAAATGGGTTGGTTATTTAGCATTCCCGACTCAGGACACTTTTAATATACGTTTGTTTTTCGAATCTGAGCTTTGGTTCAAAACTAACACGTTCTGGTTCAATTCAGTTTTTCTGCAAATTCTAAGATATACTTTGGTGTAACTCCCCAGGGAAACATCAGATCACAAAATGGAGTGGTTTTTTAGCATTCCCGACTCAGGACACTACTAATATGTGTTTGTTTTTCGAATCTGAGCTTTGGT
This sequence comes from Thamnophis sirtalis, assembly GCF_051295495.1. Classification (NCBI taxonomy): domain Eukaryota; kingdom Metazoa; phylum Chordata; class Lepidosauria; order Squamata; family Natricidae; genus Thamnophis; species Thamnophis sirtalis. The sequence goes on along the minus strand of NW_028261411.1, from coordinate 263,377 downwards.
TCAAAAGTAACACGTTCTGGTTGAAATGAGTTTTTCTGCAAATTCTAAGATATACTTTGGTATAACTCCCCAGGGAAACATCAGATCACAAAATGGAGTGGTTTTTTAGGATTCCCGACTCAGGACACTACTAATATGTGTTTGTTTTTCGAATCTGAGCTTTGGTTCAAAAGTAACACGTTCTGGTTGAATTGAGTTTTTCTGCAAATTCTAAGATATACTTTGGTGTAACTCCCCAGGGAAACATCAAATCACAAAATGGGTTGGTTTTTTAGCTTCCCGACTCAGGACACTACTAATATACGTTTGTTTTTCGAATCTGAGCTTTGGTTCAAAAGTAACACGTTCTGGTTGAATTGAGTTTTTCTGCAAATTCTAAGATATACTTTGGTGTAACTCCCCAGGGAAACTCCAGATCATAAAATGGGTTGGTTATTTAGCATTCCCGACTCAGGACACTTTTAATATACGTTTGTTTTTCGAATCTGAGCTTTGGTTCAAAACTAACACGTTCTGGTTCAATTCAGTTTTTCTGCAAATTCTAAGATATACTTTGGTGTAACTCCCCAGGGAAACATCAGATCACAAAATGGAGTGGTTTTTTAGCATTCCCGACTCAGGACACTACTAATATGTGTTTGTTTTTCGAATCTGAGCTTTGGTTCAAAAGTAACACGTTCTGGTTGAAATGAGTTTTTCTGCAAATTCTAAGATATACTTTGGTATAACTCCCCAGGGAAACATCAGATCACAAAATGGAGTGGTTTTTTAGGATTCCCGACTCAGGACACTACTAATATGTGTTTGTTTTTCGAATCTGAGCTTTGGTTCAAAAGTAACACGTTCTGGTTGAATTGAGTTTTTCTGCAAATTCTAAGATATACTTTGGTGTAACTCCCCAGGGAAACATCAAATCACAAAATGGGTTGGTTTTTTAGCTTCCCGACTCAGGACACTACTAATATACGTTTGTTTTTCGAATCTGAGCTTTGGTTCAAAAGTAACACGTTCTGGTTGAATTGAGTTTTTCTGCAAATTCTAAGATATACTTTGGTGTAACTCCCCAGGGAAACTCCAGATCACAAAATGGGTTGGTTTTTTAGCATTCCCGACTCAGGACACTATTAATATACGTTTGTTTTTCGAATCTGAGCTTTGGTTCAAAACTAACACGTTCTGGTTCAATTCAGTTTTTCTTCAAATTCTAAGATATACTTGGGTGTAACTCCCCAGGGAAACTCCAGATCACAAAATGGGTTGGTTTTTTAGCATTCCTGACTCAGGACACTACTAATATGTGTTTGTTTTTCGAATCTGAGCTTTGGTTCAAAACTAACACGTTCTGGTTCAATTGAGTTTTTCTGCAAATTCTAAGATATACTTGGGTGTAACTCCCCAGGGAAACTCCAGATCACAAAATGGGTTGGTTATTTAGTATTCCCGACTCAGGACACTATTAATATACGTTTGTTTTTCGAATCTGAGCTTTGGTTCAAAACTAACACGTTCTGGTTCAATTGAGTTTTTCTGCAAATTCTAAGATATACTTTGGTGTAACTCCCCAGGGAAACTCCAGATCACAAAATGGGTTGGTTTTTTAGCATTCCCGACTCAGGACACTATTAATATACGTTTGTTTTTCGAATCTGAGCTTTGGTTCAAAACTAACACGTTCTGGTTCAATTCAGTTTTTCTTCAAATTCTAAGATATACTTGGGTGTAACTCCCCAGGGAAACATCAGATCACAAAATGGAGTGGTTTTTTAGGATTCCCGACTCAGGACACTACTAATATGTGTTTGTTTTTCGAATCTGAGCTTTGGTTCAAAAGTAACACGTTCTGGTTGAAATGAGTTTTTCTGCAAATTCTAAGATATACTTTGGTATAACTCCCCAGGGAAACATCAGATCACAAAATGGAGTGGTTTTTTAGGATTCCCGACTCAGGACACTACTAATATGTGTTTGTTTTTCGAATCTGAGCTTTGGTTCAAAAGTAACACGTTCTGGTTGAATTGAGTTTTTCTGCAAATTCTAAGATATACTTTGGTGTAACTCCCCAGGGAAACATCAAATCACAAAATGGGTTGGTTTTTTAGCTTCCCGACTGAGGACACTACTAATATACGTTTGTTTTTCGAATCTGAGCTTTGGTTCAAAAGTAACACGTTCTGGTTGAATTGAGTTTTTCTGCAAATTCTAAGATATACTTTGGTGTAACTCCCCAGGGAAACATCAGATCACAAAATGGAGTGGTTTTTTAGGATTCCCGACTCAGGACACTGCTAATATGTGTTTGTTTTTCGAATCTGAGCTTTGGTTCAAAAGTAACACGTTCTGGTTGAATTGAGTTTTTCTGCAAATTCTAAGATATACTTGGGTGTAACTCCCCAGGGAAACATCAAATCACAAAATGGGTTGGTTTTTTAGCTTCCCGACTCAGGACACTACTAATATACGTTTGTTTTTCGAATCTGAGCTTTGGTTCAAAAGTAACACGTTCTGGTTGAATTGAGTTTTTCTGCAAATTCTAAGATATACTTTGGTGTAACTCCCCAGGGAAACATCAGATCACAAAATGGAGTGGTTTTTTCGGATTCCCGACTCAGGACACTGCTAATATTTGTTTGTTTTTCGAATCTGAGCTTTGGTTCAAAAGTAACACGTTCTGGTTGAATTCAGTTTTTCTTCAAATTCTAAGATATACTTGGGTGTAACTCCCCAGGGAAACTCCAGATCACAAAATGGGTTGGTTTTTTAGCATTCCTGACTCAGGACACTACTAATATGTGTTTGTTTTTCGAATCTGAGCTTTGGTTCAAAAGTAACACGTTCTGGTTCAATTGAGTTTTTCTGCAAATTCTAAGATATACTTGGGTGTAACTCCCCAGGGAAACTCCAGATCACAAAATGGGTTGGTTATTTAGTATTCCCGACTCAGGACACTATTAATATACGTTTGTTTTTCGAATCTGAGCTTTGGTTCAAAACTAACACGTTCTGGTTCAATTGAGTTTTTCTGCAAATTCTAAGATATACTTGGGTGTAACTCCCCAGGGAAACTCCAGATCACAAAATGGGTTGCTTATTTAGCATTCCCGACTCAGGACACTATTAATATACGTTTGTTTTTCGAATCTGAGCTTTGGTTCAAAACTAACACGTTCTGGTTCAATTGAGTTTTTCTGCAAATTCTAAGATATACTTTGGTGTAACTCCCCAGGGAAACTCCAGATCACAAAATGGGTTGGTTTTTTAGCATTCCCGACTCAGGACACTATTAATATACGTTTGTTTTTCGAATCTGAGCTTTGGTTCAAAACTAACACGTTCTGGTTCAATTCAGTTTTTCTTCAAATTCTAAGATATACTTGGGTGTAACTCCCCAGGGAAACATCAGATCACAAAATGGAGTGGTTTTTTAGGATTCCCAACTCAGGACACTACTAATATGTGTTTGTTTTTCGAATCTGAGCTTTGGTTCAAAAGTAACACGTTCTGGTTGAATTGAGTTTTTCTGCAAATTCTAAGATATACTTTGGTGTAACTCCCCAGGGGAACATCAGATCACAAAATGGAGTGGTTTTTTAGGATTCCCGACTCACGACACTGCTAATATGTGTTTGTTTTTCGAATCTGAGCTTTGGTTCAAAAGTAACACGTTCTGGTTGAATTGAGTTTTTCTGCAAATTCTAAGATATACTTTGGTGTAACTCCCCAGGGAAACTCCAGATCACAAAATGGGTTGGTTATTTAGCATTCCCGACTCAGGACACTATTAATATACGTTTGTTTTTCGAATCTGAGCTTTGGTTCAAAACTAACACGTTCTGGTTCAATTCAGTTTTTCTGCAAATTCTAAGATATACTTTGGTGTAACTCCCCAGGGAAACATCAGATCACAAAATGGAGTGGTTTTTTAGCATTCCCGACTCAGGACACTACTAATATGTGTTTGTTTTTCGAATCTGAGCTTTGGTTCAAAAGTAACACGTTCTGGTTGAAATGAGTTTTTCTGCAAATTCTAAGATATACTTTGGTATAACTCCCCAGGGAAACATCAGATCACAAAATGGAGTGGTTTTTTAGGATTCCCGACTCAGGACACTACTAATATGTGTTTGTTTTTCGAATCTGAGCTTTGGTTCAAAAGTAACACGTTCTGGTTGAATTGAGTTTTTCTGCAAATTCTAAGATATACTTTGGTGTAACTCCCCAGGGAAACATCAAATCACAAAATGGGTTGGTTTTTTAGCTTCCCGACTCAGGACACTACTAATATACGTTTGTTTTTCGAATCTGAGCTTTGGTTCAAAAGTAACACGTTCTGGTTGAATTGAGTTTTTCTGCAAATTCTAAGATATACTTGGGTGTAACTACCTAGGGAAACATCAGATCAAAAAATGGAGTGGTTTTTTAGGATTCCCGACTCAGGACACTGCTAATATGTGTTTGTTTTTCGAATCTGAGCTTTGGTTCAAAAGTAACACGTTCTGGTTGAATTGAGTTTTTCTGCAAATTCTAAGATATACTTTGGTGTAACTCCCCAGGGAAACTCCAGATCACAAAATGGGTTGGTTTTTTAGCATTCCCGACTCAGGACACTATTAATATACGTTTGTTTTTCGAATCTGAGCTTTGGTTCAAAACTAACACGTTCTGGTTCAATTCAGTTTTTCTTCAAATTCTAAGATATACTTTGGTGTAACTCCCCAGGGAAACTCCAGATCACAAAATGGGTTGGTTTTTTAGCATTCCTGACTCAGGACACTACTAATATGTGTTTGTTTTTCGAATCTGAGCTTTGGTTCAAAACTAACACGTTCTGGTTCAATTGAGTTTTTCTGCAAATTCTAAGATATACTTGGGTGTAACTCCCCAGGGAAACTCCAGATCACAAAATGGGTTGGTTATTTAGTATTCCCGACTCAGGACACTATTAATATACGTTTGTTTTTCGAATCTGAGCTTTGGTTCAAAACTAACACGTTCTGGTTCAATTGAGTTTTTCTGCAAATTCTAAGATATACTTTGGTGTAACTCCCCAGGGAAACTCCAGATCACAAAATGGGTTGGTTTTTTAGCATTCCCGACTCAGGACACTATTAATATACGTTTGTTTTTCGAATCTGAGCTTTGGTTCAAAACTAACACGTTCTGGTTCAATTCAGTTTTTCTTCAAATTCTAAGATATACTTGGGTGTAACTCCCCAGGGAAACATCAGATCACAAAATGGAGTGGTTTTTTAGGATTCCCGACTCAGGACACTACTAATATGTGTTTGTTTTTCGAATCTGAGCTTTGGTTCAAAAGTAACACGTTCTGGTTGAATTGAGTTTTTCTGCAAATTCTAAGATATACTTGGGTGTAACTCCCCAGGGAAACATCAAATCACAAAATGGGTTGGTTTTTTAGCTTCCCGACTCAGGACACTACTAATATACGTTTGTTTTTCGAATCTGAGCTTTGGTTCAAAAGTAACACGTTCTGGTTGAATTGAGTTTTTCTGCAAATTCTAAGATATACTTTGGTGTAACTCCCCAGGGAAACATCAGATCACAAAATGGAGTGGTTTTTTCGGATTCCCGACTCAGGACACTGCTAATATTTGTTTGTTTTTCGAATCTGAGCTTTGGTTCAAAAGTAACACGTTCTGGTTGAATTCAGTTTTTCTTCAAATTCTAAGATATACTTGGGTGTAACTCCCCAGGGAAACTCCAGATCACAAAATGGGTTGGTTTTTTAGCATTCCTGACTCAGGACACTACTAATATGTGTTTGTTTTTCGAATCTGAGCTTTGGTTCAAAAGTAACACGTTCTGGTTCAATTGAGTTTTTCTGCAAATTCTAAGATATACTTGGGTGTAACTCCCCAGGGAAACTCCAGATCACAAAATGGGTTGGTTATTTAGTATTCCCGACTCAGGACACTATTAATATACGTTTGTTTTTCGAATCTGAGCTTTGGTTCAAAACTAACACGTTCTGGTTCAATTGAGTTTTTCTGCAAATTCTAAGATATACTTGGGTGTAACTCCCCAGGGAAACTCCAGATCACAAAATGGGTTGCTTATTTAGCATTCCCGACTCAGGACACTATTAATATACGTTTGTTTTTCGAATCTGAGCTTTGGTTCAAAACTAACACGTTCTGGTTCAATTCAGTTTTTCTGCAAATTCTAAGATATACTTTGGTGTAACTCCCCAGGGAAACATCAGATCACAAAATGGAGTGGTTTTTTAGGATTCCCGACTCAGGACACTACTAATATGTGTTTGTTTTTCGAATCTGAGCTTTGGTTCAAAAGTAACACGTTCTGGTTGAAATGAGTTTTTCTGCAAATTCTAAGATATACTTTGGTATAACTCCCCAGGGAAACATCAGATCACAAAATGGAGTGGTTTTTTAGGATTCCCGACTCAGGACACTACTAATATGTGTTTGTTTTTCGAATCTGAGCTTTGGTTCAAAAGTAACACGTTCTGGTTGAAATGAGTTTTTCTGCAAATTCTAAGATATACTTTGGTATAACTCCCCAGGGAAACATCAGATCACAAAATGGGTTGGTGTTTTAGCATTCCCGACCCAGGACACTACTAATATATGTTTGTTTTTCGAATCTGACCTTTGGTTCAAAAGTAACACTTTCTGGTTGAATTGAGTTTTTCTGCAAATTCTAAGATATACTTGGGTTTAACTCCCCAGGGAAACATCAGATCACAAAATGGAGTGGTTTTTTAGGATTCCCGACTCAGGACACTACTAATATGTGTTTGTTTTTCGAATCTGAGCTTTGGTTCAAAAGTAACACGTTCTGGTTGAATTGAGTTTTTCTGCAAATTCTAAGATATACTTTGGTGTAACTCCCCAGGGGAACATCAGATCACAAAATGGAGTGGTTTTTTAGGATTCCCGACTCACGACACTGCTAATATGTGTTTGTTTTTCGAATCTGAGCTTTGGTTCAAAAGTAACACGTTCTGGTTGAATTGAGTTTTTCTGCAAATTCTAAGATATACTTTGGTGTAACTCCCCAGGGAAACTCCAGATCACAAAATGGGTTGGTTATTTAGCATTCCCGACTCAGGACACTATTAATATACGTTTGTTTTTCGAATCTGAGCTTTGGTTCAAAACTAACACGTTCTGGTTCAATTCAGTTTTTCTGCAAATTCTAAGATATACTTTGGTGTAACTCCCCAGGGAAACATCAGATCACAAAATGGAGTGGTTTTTTAGCATTCCCGACTCAGGACACTACTAATATGTGTTTGTTTTTCGAATCTGAGCTTTGGTTCAAAAGTAACACGTTCTGGTTGAAATGAGTTTTTCTGCAAATTCTAAGATATACTTTGGTATAACTCCCCAGGGAAACATCAGATCACAAAATGGAGTGGTTTTTTAGGATTCCCGACTCAGGACACTACTAATATGTGTTTGTTTTTCGAATCTGAGCTTTGGTTCAAAAGTAACACGTTCTGGTTGAATTGAGTTTTTCTGCAAATTCTAAGATATACTTTGGTGTAACTCCCCAGGGAAACATCAAATCACAAAATGGGTTGGTTTTTTAGCTTCCCGACTCAGGACACTACTAATATACGTTTGTTTTTCGAATCTGAGCTTTGGTTCAAAAGTAACACGTTCTGGTTGAATTGAGTTTTTCTGCAAATTCTAAGATATACTTGGGTGTAACTCCCCAGGGAAACTCCAGATCACAAAATGGGTTGGTTTTTTAGCATTCCCGACTCAGGACACTATTAATATACGTTTGTTTTTCGAATCTGAGCTTTGGTTCAAAACTAACACGTTCTGGTTCAATTCAGTTTTTCTTCAAATTCTAAGATATACTTTGGTGTAACTCCCCAGGGAAACTCCAGATCACAAAATGGGTTGGTTTTTTAGCATTCCTGACTCAGGACACTACTAATATGTGTTTGTTTTTCGAATCTGAGCTTTGGTTCAAAACTAACACGTTCTGGTTCAATTGAGTTTTTCTGCAAATTCTAAGATATACTTGGGTGTAACTCCCCAGGGAAACTCCAGATCACAAAATGGGTTGGTTATTTAGTATTCCCGACTCAGGACACTATTAATATACGTTTGTTTTTCGAATCTGAGCTTTGGTTCAAAACTAACACGTTCTGGTTCAATTGAGTTTTTCTGCAAATTCTAAGATATACTTTGGTGTAACTCCCCAGGGAAACTCCAGATCACAAAATGGGTTGGTTTTTTAGCATTCCCGACTCAGGACACTATTAATATACGTTTGTTTTTCGAATCTGAGCTTTGGTTCAAAACTAACACGTTCTGGTTCAATTCAGTTTTTCTTCAAATTCTAAGATATACTTGGGTGTAACTCCCCAGGGAAACATCAGATCACAAAATGGAGTGGTTTTTTAGGATTCCCAACTCAGGACACTACTAATATGTGTTTGTTTTTCGAATCTGAGCTTTGGTTCAAAAGTAACACGTTCTGGTTGAATTGAGTTTTTCTGCAAATTCTAAGATATACTTTGGTGTAACTCCCCAGGGGAACATCAGATCACAAAATGGAGTGGTTTTTTAGGATTCCCGACTCACGACACTGCTAATATGTGTTTGTTTTTCGAATCTGAGCTTTGGTTCAAAAGTAACACGTTCTGGTTGAATTGAGTTTTTCTGCAAATTCTAAGATATACTTTGGTGTAACTCCCCAGGGAAACTCCAGATCACAAAATGGGTTGGTTATTTAGCATTCCCGACTCAGGACACTATTAATATACGTTTGTTTTTCGAATCTGAGCTTTGGTTCAAAACTAACACGTTCTGGTTCAATTCAGTTTTTCTGCAAATTCTAAGATATACTTTGGTGTAACTCCCCAGGGAAACATCAGATCACAAAATGGAGTGGTTTTTTAGCATTCCCGACTCAGGACACTACTAATATGTGTTTGTTTTTCGAATCTGAGCTTTGGTTCAAAAGTAACACGTTCTGGTTGAAATGAGTTTTTCTGCAAATTCTAAGATATACTTTGGTATAACTCCCCAGGGAAACATCAGATCACAAAATGGAGTGGTTTTTTAGGATTCCCGACTCAGGACACTACTAATATGTGTTTGTTTTTCGAATCTGAGCTTTGGTTCAAAAGTAACACGTTCTGGTTCAATTGAGTTTTTCTGCAAATTCTAAGATATACTTGGGTGTAACTCCCCAGGGAAACTCCAGATCACAAAATGGGTTGGTTTTTTAGTATTCCCGACTCAGGACACTATTAATATACGTTTGTTTTTCGAATCTGAGCTTTGGTTCAAAACTAACACGTTCTGGTTCAATTGAGTTTTTCTGCAAATTCTAAGATATACTTTGGTGTAACTCCCCAGGGAAACTCCAGATCACAAAATGGGTTGGTTTTTTAGCATTCCCGACTCAGGACACTATTAATATACGTTTGTTTTTCGAATCTGAGCTTTGGTTCAAAACTAACACGTTCTGGTTCAATTCAGTTTTTCTTCAAATTCTAAGATATACTTGGGTGTAACTCCCCAGGGAAACATCAGATCACAAAATGGAGTGGTTTTTTAGGATTCCCGACTCAGGACACTACTAATATGTGTTTGTTTTTCGAATCTGAGCTTTGGTTCAAAAGTAACACGTTCTGGTTGAAATGAGTTTTTCTGCAAATTCTAAGATATACTTTGGTATAACTCCCCAGGGAAACATCAGATCACAAAATGGAGTGGTTTTTTAGGATTCCCGACTCAGGACACTACTAATATGTGTTTGTTTTTCGAATCTGAGCTTTGGTTCAAAAGTAACACGTTCTGGTTGAATTGAGTTTTTCTGCAAATTCTAAGATATACTTTGGTGTAACTCCCCAGGGAAACATCAAATCACAAAATGGGTTGGTTTTTTAGCTTCCCGACTCAGGACACTACTAATATACGTTTGTTTTTCGAATCTGAGCTTTGGTTCAAAAGTAACACGTTCTGGTTGAATTGAGTTTTTCTGCAAATTCTAAGATATACTTTGGTGTAACTCCCCAGGGAAACATCAGATCACAAAATGGAGTGGTTTTTTAGGATTCCCGACTCAGGACACTGCTAATATGTGTTTGTTTTTCGAATCTGAGCTTTGGTTCAAAAGTAACACGTTCTGGTTGAATTGAGTTTTTCTGCAAATTCTAAGATATACTTTGGTGTAACTCCCCAGGGAAACATCAAATCACAAAATGGGTTGGTTTTTTAGCTTCCCGACTCAGGACACTACTAATATACGTTTGTTTTTCGAATCTGAGCTTTGGTTCAAAAGTAACACGTTCTGGTTGAATTGAGTTTTTCTGCAAATTCTAAGATATACTTTGGTGTAACTCCCCAGGGAAACATCAGATCACAAAATGGAGTGGTTTTTTCGGATTCCCGACTCAGGACACTGCTAATATTTGTTTGTTTTTCGAATCTGAGCTTTGGTTCAAAAGTAACACGTTCTGGTTGAATTCAGTTTTTCTTCAAATTCTAAGATATACTTGGGTGTAACTCCCCAGGGAAACTCCAGATCACAAAATGGGTTGGTTTTTTAGCATTCCTGACTCAGGACACTACTAATATGTGTTTGTTTTTCGAATCTGAGCTTTGGTTCAAAAGTAACACGTTCTGGTTGAAATGAGTTTTTCTGCAAATTCTAAGATATACTTTGGTATAACTCCACAGGGAAACATCAGATCACAAAATGGGTTGGTTTTTTAGCATTCCCGACTCAGGACACTACTAATATGTGTTTGTTTTTCGAATCTGAGCTTTGGTTCAAAACTAACACGTTCTGGTTCAATTGAGTTTTTCTGCAAATTCTAAGATATACTTGGGTGTAACTCCCCAGGGAAACATCAGATCACAAAATGGAGTGGTTTTTTAGCATTCCCGGCTCAGGACACTACTAATATACGTTTGGTTTTCGAATCTGAGCTTTGGTTCAAAACTAAAACGTTCCTGTTCAATTGAGTTTTTCTGCAAATTCTAAGATATACTTTGGTGTAACTCCCCAGGGAAACATCAAATCACAAAATGGGTTGGTTTTTTAGCATTCCCGACTCAGGACACTACTAATATCCGTTTGGTTTTCAAATCTGAGCTTTGGTTCAAAAGTAACACGTTCTGGTTGAATTGAGTTTTTCTGCAAATTCTAAGATATACTTTGGTGTAACTCCCCAGGGAAACATCAGATCACAAAATGGAGTGGTTTTTTAGCATTCCCGACTCAGGACACTACTAATATGTGTTTGTTTTTCGAATCTGAGCTTTGGTTCAAAAGTAACACGTTCTGGTTGAAATGAGTTTTTCTGCAAATTCTAAGATATACTTTGGTGTAACTCCCCAGGGAAACATCAAATCACAAAATGGGTTGGTTTTTTAGCTTCCCGACTCAGGACACTACTAATATACGTTTGTTTTTCGAATCTGAGCTTTGGTTCAAAAGTAACACGTTCTGGTTGAATTGAGTTTTTCTGCAAATTCTAAGATATACTTTGGTGTAACTCCCCAGGGAAACATCAGATCACAAAATGGAGTGGTTTTTTCGGATTCCCGACTCAGGACACTGCTAATATTTGTTTGTTTTTCGAATCTGAGCTTTGGTTCAAAAGTAACACGTTCTGGTTGAATTCAGTTTTTCTTCAAATTCTAAGATATACTTGGGTGTAACTCCCCAGGGAAACTCCAGATCACAAAATGGGTTGGTTTTTTAGCATTCCTGACTCAGGACACTACTAATATGTGTTTGTTTTTCGAATCTGAGCTTTGGTTCAAAAGTAACACGTTCTGGTTGAAATGAGTTTTTCTGCAAATTCTAAGATATACTTTGGTATAACTCCACAGGGAAACATCAGATCACAAAATGGGTTGGTTTTTTAGCATTCCCGACTCAGGACACTACTAATATGTGTTTGTTTTTCGAATCTGAGCTTTGGTTCAAAACTAACACGTTCTGGTTCAATTGAGTTTTTCTGCAAATTCTAAGATATACTTGGGTGTAACTCCCCAGGGAAACATCAGATCACAAAATGGAGTGGTTTTTTAGCATTCCCGGCTCAGGACACTACTAATATACGTTTGGTTTTCGAATCTGAGCTTTGGTTCAAAACTAAAACGTTCCTGTTCAATTGAGTTTTTCTGCAAATTCTAAGATATACTTTGGTGTAACTCCCCAGGGAAACATCAAATCACAAAATGGGTTGGTTTTTTAGCATTCCCGACTCAGGACACTACTAATATCCGTTTGGTTTTCAAATCTGAGCTTTGGTTCAAAAGTAACACGTTCTGGTTGAATTGAGTTTTTCTGCAAATTCTAAGATATACTTTGGTGTAACTCCCCAGGGAAACATCAGATCACAAAATGGAGTGGTTTTTTAGCATTCCCGACTCAGGACACTACTAATATGTGTTTGTTTTTCGAATCTGAGCTTTGGTTCAAAAGTAACACGTTCTGGTTGAAATGAGTTTTTCTGCAAATTCTAAGATATACTTTGGTATAACTCCCCAGGGAAACATCAGATCACAAAATGGAGTGGTTTTTTAGGATTCCCGACTCAGGACACTACTAATATGTGTTTGTTTTTCGAATCTGAGCTTTGGTTCAAAACTAACACGTTCTGGTTCAATTGAGTTTTTCTGCAAATTCTAAGATATACTTGGGTGTAACTCCCCAGGGAAACTCCAGATCACAAAATGGGTTGGTTATTTAGTATTCCCGACTCAGGACACTATTAATATACGTTTGTTTTTCGAATCTGAGCTTTGGTTCAAAACTAACACGTTCTGGTTCAATTGAGTTTTTCTGCAAATTCTAAGATATACTTTGGTGTAACTCCTCAGGGAAACTCCAGATCACAAAATGGGTTGGTTTTTTAGCATTCCCGACTCAGGACACTATTAATATACGTTTGTTTTTCGAATCTGAGCTTTGGTTCAAAACTAACACGTTCTGGTTCAATTCAGTTTTTCTTCAAATTCTAAGATATACTTGGGTGTAACTCCCCAGGGAAACATCAGATCACAAAATGGAGTGGTTTTTTAGGATTCCCGACTCAGGACACTACTAATATGTGTTTGTTTTTCGAATCTGAGCTTTGGTTCAAAAGTAACACGTTCTGGTTGAATTGAGTTTTTCTGCAAATTCTAAGATATACTTTGGTGTAACTCCCCAGGGAAACTCCAGATCACAAAATGGGTTGGTTATTTAGCATTCCCGACTCAGGACACTATTAATATACGTTTGTTTTTCGAATCTGAGCTTTGGTTCAAAACTAACACGTTCTGGTTCAATTGAGTTTTTCTGCAAATTCTAAGATATACTTTGGTGTAACTCCCCAGGGAAACTCCAGATCACAAAATGGGTTGGTTTTTTAGCATTCCCGACTCAGGACACTATTAATATACGTTTGTTTTTCGAATCTGAGCTTTGGTTCAAAACTAACACGTTCTGGTTCAATTCAGTTTTTCTTCAAATTCTAAGATATACTTGGGTGTAACTCCCCAGGGAAACTCCAGATCACAAAATGGGTTGGTTTTTTAGCATTCCTGACTCAGGACACTACTAATATGTGTTTGTTTTTCGAATCTGAGCTTTGGTTCAAAAGTAACACGTTCTGGTTGAATTGAGTTTTTCTGCAAATTCTAAGATATACTTTGGTGTAACTCCACAGGGAAACATCAGATCACAAAATGGGTTGGTTTTTTAGCATTCCCGACTCAGGACACTACTAATATGTGTTTGTTTTTCGAATCTGAGCTTTGGTTCAAAAGTAACACGTTCTGGTTCAATTGAGTTTTTCTGCAAATTCTAAGATATACTTTGGTGTAACTCCCCAGGGAAACATCAGATCACAAAATGGAGTGGTTTTTTAGGATTCCCGACTCAGGACACTGCTAATATGTGTTTGTTTTTCGAATCTGAGCTTTGGTTCAAAAGTAACACGTTCTGGTTGAATTGAGTTTTTCTGCAAATTCTAAGATATACTTTGGTGTAACTCCCCAGGGAAACTCCAGATCACAAAATGGGTTGGTTTTTTAGCATTCCCGACTCAGGACACTATTAATATACGTTTGTTTTTCGAATCTGAGCTTTGGTTCAAAACTAACACGTTCTGGTTCAATTCAGTTTTTCTTCAAATTCTAAGATATACTTGGGTGTAACTCCCCAGGGAAACTCCAGATCACAAAATGGGTTGGTTTTTTAGCATTCCTGACTCAGGACACTACTAATATGTGTTTGTTTTTCGAATCTGAGCTTTGGTTCAAAACTAACACGTTCTGGTTCAATTGAGTTTTTCTGCAAATTCTAAGATATACTTGGGTGTAACTCCCCAGGGAAACTCCAGATCACAAAATGGGTTGGTTATTTAGCATTCCCGACTCAGGACACTATTAATATACGTTTGTTTTTCGAATCTGAGCTTTGGTTCAAAACTAACACGTTCTGGTTCAATTGAGTTTTTCTGCAAATTCTAAGATATACTTTGGTGTAACTCCCCAGGGAAACATCAAATCACAAAATGGGTTGGTTTTTTAGCATTCCCGACTCAGGACACTACTAATATCCGTTTGGTTTTCAAATCTGAGCTTTGGTTCAAAACTAACACGTTCTGGTTCAATTGAGTTTTTCTGCAAATTCAAAGATATACTTGGGTGTAACTCCCCAGGGAAACTCCAGATCACAAAATGGGTTGGTTATTTAGCATTCCTGACTCAGGACACTATTAATATACGTTTGTTTTTCGAATCTGAGCTTTGGTTCAAAACTAACACGTTCTGGTTCAATTGAGTTTTTCTGCAAATTCTAAGATATACTTTGGTGTAACTCCCCAGGGAAACTTCAGATCACAAAATGGAGTGGTTTTTTAGCATTCCCGACTCAGGACACTACTAATATGTGTTTGTTTTTCGAATCTGAGCTTTGGTTCAAAAGTAACACGTTCTGGTTCAATTGAGTTTTTCTGCAAATTCTAAGATATACTTTGGTATAACTCCCCAGGGAAACATCAGATCACAAAATGGAGTGGTTTTTTAGCATTCCCGATTCAGGACACTACTAATATGTGTTTGGTTTTCGAATCTGAGCTTTGGTTCAAAAGTAACACGTTCTGGTTGAATTGAGTTTTTCTGCAAATTCTAAGATATACTTGGGTGTAACTCCCCAGGGAAACATCAGATCACAAAATGGAGTGGTTTTTTAGGATTCCCGACTCAGGACACTACTAATATGTGTTTGTTTTTCGAATCTGAGCTTTGGTTCAAAAGTAACACGTTCTGGTTGAAATGAGTTTTTCTGCAAATTCTAAGATATACTTTGGTATAACTCCCCAGGGAAACATCAGATCACAAAATGGGTTGGTTTTTTAGTATTCCCGACTCAGGACACTACTAATATATGTTTGTTTTTCGAATCTGACCTTTGGTTCAAAAGTAACACGTTCTGGTTGAATTGAGTTTTTCTGTAAATTCTAAGATATACTTGGGTTTAACTCCCCAGGGAAACATCAGATCACAAAATGGAGTGGTTTTTTAGGATTCCCGACTCAGGACACTACTAATATGTGTTTGTTTTTCGAATCTGAGCTTTGGTTCAAAAGTAACACGTTCTGGTTGAATTGAGTTTTTCTGCAAATTCTAAGATATACTTTGGTGTAACTCCCCAGGGAAACATCAAATCACAAAATGGGTTGGTTTTTTAGCTTCCCGACTCAGGACACTACTAATATACGTTTGTTTTTCGAATCTGAGCTTTGGTTCAAAAGTAACACGTTCTGGTTGAATTGAGTTTTTCTGCAAATTCTAAGATATACTTTGGTGTAACTCCCCAGGGAAACATCAGATCACAAAATGGAGTGGTTTTTTAGGATTCCCGACTCAGGACACTGCTAATATGTGTTTGTTTTTCGAATCTGAGCTTTGGTTCAAAAGTAACACGTTCTGGTTGAATTGAGTTTTTCTGCAAATTCTAAGATATACTTTGGTGTAACTCCCCAGGGAAACTCCAGATCACAAAATGGGTTGGTTTTTTAGCATTCCCGACTCAGGACACTATTAATATACGTTTGTTTTTCGAATCTGAGCTTTGGTTCAAAACTAACACGTTCTGGTTCAATTGAGTTTTTCTGCAAATTCTAAGATATACTTGGGTGTAACTCTCCAGGGAAACTCCAGATCACAAAATGGGTTGGTTATTTAGCATTCCCGACTCAGGACACTATTAATATACGTTTGTTTTTCGAATCTGAGCTTTGGTTCAAAAGTAACACGTTCTGGTTCAATTGAGTTTTTCTGCAAATTCTAAGATATACTTTGGTGTAACTCCCCAGGGAAACATCAAATCACAAAATGGGTTGGTTTTTTAGCATTCCCGACTCAGGACACTACTAATATCCGTTTGGTTTTCAAATCTGAGCTTTGGTTCAAAACTAACACGTTCTGGTTCAATTGAGTTTTTCTGCAAATTCTAAGATATACTTGGGTGTAACTCCCCAGGGAAACTCCAGATCACAAAATGGGTTGGTTATTTAGCATTCCCGACTCAGGACACTATTAATATACGTTTGTTTTTCGAATCTGAGCTTTGGTTCAAAACTAACACGTTCTGGTTCAATTGAGTTTTTCTGCAAATTCTAAGATATACTTTGGTGTAACTCCCCAGGGAAACATCAAATCACAAAATGGGTTGGTTTTTTAGCATTCCCGACTCAGGACACTACTAATATACGTTTGTTTTTCGAATCTGAGCTTTGTTTCAAAAGTAACACGTTCTGGTTGAATTGAGTTTTTCTGCAAATTCTAAGATATACTTTGGTGTAACTCCCCAGGGAAACATCAGATCACAAAATGGGTTGGTTTTTTAGCATTCCCGACTCAGGACACTACTAATATGTGTTTGTTTTTCGAATCTGAGCTTTGGTTCAAAAGTAACACGTTCTGGTTCAATTGAGTTTTTCTGCAAATTCTAAGATATACTTTGGTATAACTCCCCAGGGAAACATCAGATCACAAAATGGAGTGGTTTTTTAGCATTCCCGATTCAGGACACTACTAATATGTGTTTGGTTTTCGAATCTGAGCTTTGGTTCAAAAGTAACACGTTCTGGTTGAATTGAGTTTTTCTGCAAATTCTAAGATATACTTGGGTTTAACTCCCCAGGGAAACATCAGATCACAAAATGGAGTGGTTTTTTAGGATTCCCGACTCAGGACACTGCTAATATGTGTTTGTTTTTCGAATCTGAGCTTTGGTTCAAAAGTAACACGTTCTGGTTGAATTGAGTTTTTCTGCAAATTCTAAGATATACTTTGGTGTAACTCCCCAGGGAAACTCCAGATCACAAAATGGGTTGGTTTTTTAGCATTCCCGACTCAGGACACTATTAATATACGTTTGTTTTTCGAATCTGAGCTTTGGTTCAAAACTAACACGTTCTGGTTCAATTGAGTTTTTCTGCAAATTCTAAGATATACTTGGGTGTAACTCCCCAGGGAAACTCCAGATCACAAAATGGGTTGGTTATTTAGCATTCCCGACTCAGGACACTATTAATATACGTTTGTTTTTCGAATCTGAGCTTTGGTTCAAAAGTAACACGTTCTGGTTCAATTGAGTTTTTCTGCAAATTCTAAGATATACTTTGGTGTAACTCCCCAGGGAAACATCAAATCACAAAATGGGTTGGTTTTTTAGCATTCCCGACTCAGGACACTACTAATATCCGTTTGGTTTTCAAATCTGAGCTTTGGTTCAAAACTAACACGTTCTGGTTGAAATGAGTTTTTCTGCAAATTCTAAGATATACTTTGGTATAACTCCCCAGGGAAACATCAGATCACAAAATGGGTTGGTTTTTTAGTATTCCCGACTCAGGACACTACTAATATGTGTTTGTTTTTCGAATCTGACCTTTGGTTCAAAAGTAACACGTTCTGGTTGAATTGAGTTTTTCTGCAAATTCTAAGATATACTTGGGTTTAACTCCCCAGGGAAACATCAGATCACAAAATGGAGTGGTTTTTTAGGATTCCCGACTCAGGACACTACTAATATGTGTTTGTTTTTCGAATCTGAGCTTTGGTTCAAAAGTAACACGTTCTGGTTGAATTGAGTTTTTCTGCAAATTCTAAGATATACTTTGGTGTAACTCCCCAGGGAAACATCAAATCACAAAATGGGTTGGTTTTTTAGCTTCCCGACTCAGGACACTACTAATATACGTTTGTTTTTCGAATCTGAGCTTTGGTTCAAAAGTAACACGTTCTGGTTGAATTGAGTTTTTCTGCAAATTCTAAGATATACTTTGGTGTAACTCCCCAGGGAAACTCCAGATCACAAAATGGGTTGGTTTTTTAGCATTCCCGACTCAGGACACTATTAATATACGTTTGTTTTTCGAATCTGAGCTTTGGTTCAAAACTAACACGTTCTGGTTCAATTGAGTTTTTCTGCAAATTCTAAGATATACTTGGGTGTAACTCTCCAGGGAAACTCCAGATCACAAAATGGGTTGGTTATTTAGCATTCCCGACTCAGGACACTATTAATATACGTTTGTTTTTCGAATCTGAGCTTTGGTTCAAAAGTAACACGTTCTGGTTCAATTGAGTTTTTCTGCAAATTCTAAGATATACTTTGGTGTAACTCCCCAGGGAAACATCAAATCACAAAATGGGTTGGTTTTTTAGCATTCCCGACTCAGGACACTACTAATATCCGTTTGGTTTTCAAATCTGAGCTTTGGTTCAAAACTAACACGTTCTGGTTCAATTGAGTTTTTCTGCAAATTCTAAGATATACTTGGGTGTAACTCCCCAGGGAAACTCCAGATCACAAAATGGGTTGGTTATTTAGCATTCCCGACTCAGGACACTATTAATATACGTTTGTTTTTCGAATCTGAGCTTTGGTTCAAAACTAACACGTTCTGGTTCAATTGAGTTTTTCTGCAAATTCTAAGATATACTTGGGTGTAACTCCCCAGGGAAACATCAAATCACAAAATGGGTTGGTTTTTTAGCATTCCCGACTCAGGACACTACTAATATACGTTTGTTTTTCGAATCTGAGCTTTGTTTCAAAAGTAACACGTTCTGGTTGAATTGAGTTTTTCTGCAAATTCTAAGATATACTTTGGTGTAACTCCCCAGGGAAACATCAGATCACAAAATGGGTTGGTTTTTTAGCATTCCCGACTCAGGACACTACTAATATGTGTTTGTTTTTCGAATCTGAGCTTTGGTTCAAAAGTAACACGTTCTGGTTCAATTGAGTTTTTCTGCAAATTCTAAGATATACTTTGGTATAACTCCCCAGGGAAACATCAGATCACAAAATGGAGTGGTTTTTTAGCATTCCCGATTCAGGACACTACTAATATGTGTTTGGTTTTCGAATCTGAGCTTTGGTTCAAAAGTAACACGTTCTGGTTGAATTGAGTTTTTCTGCAAATTCTAAGATATACTTGGGTGTAACTCCCCAGGGAAACATCAGATCACAAAATGGAGTGGTTTTTTAGGATTCCCGACTCAGGACACTACTAATATGTGTTTGTTTTTCGAATCTGAGCTTTGGTTCAAAAGTAACACGTTCTGGTTGAAATGAGTTTTTCTGCAAATTCTAAGATATACTTTGGTATAACTCCCCAGGGAAACATCAGATCACAAAATGGGTTGGTTTTTTAGTATTCCCGACTCAGGACACTACTAATATATGTTTGTTTTTCCTATCTGACCTTTGGTTCAAAAGTAACACGTTCTGGTTGAATTGAGTTTTTCTGCAAATTCTAAGATATACTTGGGTTTAACTCCCCAGGGAAACATCAGATCACAAAATGGAGTGGTTTTTTAGGATTCCCGACTCAGGACACTGCTAATATGTGTTTGTTTTTCGAATCTGAGCTTTGGTTCAAAAGTAACACGTTCTGGTTGAATTGAGTTTTTCTGCAAATTCTAAGATATACTTGGGTGTAACTCCCCAGGGAAACTCCAGATCACAAAATGGGTTGGTTATTTAGCATTCCCGACTCAGGACACTATTAATATACGTTTGTTTTTCGAATCGGAGCTTTGGTTCAAAACTAACACGTTCTGGTTGAATTGAGTTTTTCTGCAAATTCTAAGATATACTTTGGTGTAACTCCCCAGGGAAACTCCAGATCACAAAATGGGTTGGTTTTTTAGCATTCCCGACTCAGGACACTATTAATATACGTTTGGTTTTCGAATCTGAGCTTTGGTTCAAAACTAACACGTTCTGGTTCAATTGAGTTTTTCTGCAAATTCTAAGATATACTTGGGTGTAACTCCCCAGGGAAACTCCAGATCACAAAATGGGTTGGTTATTTAGCATTCCCGACTCAGGACACTATTAATATACGTTTGTTTTTCGAATCTGAGCTTTGGTTCAAAAGTAACACGTTCTGGTTCAATTGAGTTTTTCTGCAAATTCTAAGATATACTTTGGTGTAACTCCCCAGGGAAACATCAAATCACAAAATGGGTTGGTTTTTTAGCATTCCCGACTCAGGACACTACTAATATCCGTTTGGTTTTCAAATCTGAGCTTTGGTTCAAAACTAACACGTTCTGGTTGAAATGAGTTTTTCTGCAAATTCTAAGATATACTTTGGTATAACTCCCCAGGGAAACATCAGATCACAAAATGGGTTGGTTTTTTAGTATTCCCGACTCAGGACACTACTAATATGTGTTTGTTTTTCGAATCTGACCTTTGGTTCAAAAGTAACACGTTCTGGTTGAATTGAGTTTTTCTGCAAATTCTAAGATATACTTGGGTTTAACTCCCCAGGGAAACATCAGATCACAAAATGGAGTGGTTTTTTAGGATTCCCGACTCAGGACACTACTAATATGTGTTTGTTTTTCGAATCTGAGCTTTGGTTCAAAAGTAACACGTTCTGGTTGAATTGAGTTTTTCTGCAAATTCTAAGATATACTTTGGTGTAACTCCCCAGGGAAACATCAAATCACAAAATGGGTTGGTTTTTTAGCTTCCCGACTCAGGACACTACTAATATACGTTTGTTTTTCGAATCTGAGCTTTGGTTCAAAAGTAACACGTTCTGGTTGAATTGAGTTTTTCTGCAAATTCTAAGATATACTTTGGTGTAACTCCCCAGGGAAACATCAGATCACAAAATGGAGTGGTTTTTTAGGATTCCCGACTCAGGACACTACTAATATGTGTTTGTTTTTCGAATCTGAGCTTTGGTTCAAAAGTAACACGTTCTGGTTGAAATGAGTTTTTCTGCAAATTCTAAGATATACTTTGGTATAACTCCCCAGGGAAACATCAGATCACAAAATGGGTTGGTGTTTTAGCATTCCCGACCCAGGACACTACTAATATATGTTTGTTTTTCGAATCTGACCTTTGGTTCAAAAGTAACACTTTCTGGTTGAATTGAGTTTTTCTGCAAATTCTAAGATATACTTGGGTTTAACTCCCCAGGGAAACATCAGATCACAAAATGGAGTGGTTTTTTAGGATTCCCGACTCAGGACACTACTAATATGTGTTTGTTTTTCGAATCTGAGCTTTGGTTCAAAAGTAACACGTTCTGGTTGAATTGAGTTTTTCTGCAAATTCTAAGATATACTTTGGTGTAACTCCCCAGGGGAACATCAGATCACAAAATGGAGTGGTTTTTTAGGATTCCCGACTCACGACACTGCTAATATGTGTTTGTTTTTCGAATCTGAGCTTTGGTTCAAAAGTAACACGTTCTGGTTGAATTGAGTTTTTCTGCAAATTCTAAGATATACTTTGGTGTAACTCCCCAGGGAAACTCCAGATCACAAAATGGGTTGGTTATTTAGCATTCCCGACTCAGGACACTATTAATATACGTTTGTTTTTCGAATCTGAGCTTTGGTTCAAAACTAACACGTTCTGGTTCAATTCAGTTTTTCTTCAAATTCTAAGATATACTTTGGTGTAACTCCCCAGGGAAACTCCAGATCACAAAATGGGTTGGTTTTTTAGCATTCCTGACTCAGGACACTACTAATATGTGTTTGTTTTTCGAATCTGAGCTTTGGTTCAAAACTAACACGTTCTGGTTCAATTGAGTTTTTCTGCAAATTCTAAGATATACTTGGGTGTAACTCCCCAGGGAAACTCCAGATCACAAAATGGGTTGGTTATTTAGTATTCCCGACTCAGGACACTATTAATATACGTTTGTTTTTCGAATCTGAGCTTTGGTTCAAAACTAACACGTTCTGGTTCAATTGAGTTTTTCTGCAAATTCTAAGATATACTTTGGTGTAACTCCCCAGGGAAACTCCAGATCACAAAATGGGTTGGTTTTTTAGCATTCCCGACTCAGGACACTATTAATATACGTTTGTTTTTCGAATCTGAGCTTTGGTTCAAAACTAACACGTTCTGGTTCAATTCAGTTTTTCTTCAAATTCTAAGATATACTTGGGTGTAACTCCCCAGGGAAACATCAGATCACAAAATGGAGTGGTTTTTTAGGATTCCCAACTCAGGACACTACTAATATGTGTTTGTTTTTCGAATCTGAGCTTTGGTTCAAAAGTAACACGTTCTGGTTGAATTGAGTTTTTCTGCAAATTCTAAGATATACTTTGGTGTAACTCCCCAGGGGAACATCAGATCACAAAATGGAGTGGTTTTTTAGGATTCCCGACTCACGACACTGCTAATATGTGTTTGTTTTTCGAATCTGAGCTTTGGTTCAAAAGTAACACGTTCTGGTTGAATTGAGTTTTTCTGCAAATTCTAAGATATACTTTGGTGTAACTCCCCAGGGAAACTCCAGATCACAAAATGGGTTGGTTATTTAGCATTCCCGACTCAGGACACTATTAATATACGTTTGTTTTTCGAATCTGAGCTTTGGTTCAAAACTAACACGTTCTGGTTCAATTCAGTTTTTCTGCAAATTCTAAGATATACTTTGGTGTAACTCCCCAGGGAAACATCAGATCACAAAATGGAGTGGTTTTTTAGCATTCCCGACTCAGGACACTACTAATATGTGTTTGTTTTTCGAATCTGAGCTTTGGTTCAAAAGTAACACGTTCTGGTTGAAATGAGTTTTTCTGCAAATTCTAAGATATACTTTGGTATAACTCCCCAGGGAAACATCAGATCACAAAATGGAGTGGTTTTTTAGGATTCCCGACTCAGGACACTACTAATATGTGTTTGTTTTTCGAATCTGAGCTTTGGTTCAAAAGTAACACGTTCTGGTTGAATTGAGTTTTTCTGCAAATTCTAAGATATACTTTGGTGTAACTCCCCAGGGAAACATCAAATCACAAAATGGGTTGGTTTTTTAGCTTCCCGACTCAGGACACTACTAATATACGTTTGTTTTTCGAATCTGAGCTTTGGTTCAAAAGTAACACGTTCTGGTTGAATTGAGTTTTTCTGCAAATTCTAAGATATACTTGGGTGTAACTACCTAGGGAAACATCAGATCAAAAAATGGAGTGGTTTTTTAGGATTCCCGACTCAGGACACTGCTAATATGTGTTTTTCGAATCTGAGCTTTGGTTCAAAAGTAACACGTTCTGGTTGAATTGAGTTTTTCTGCAAATTCTAAGATATACTTTGGTGTAACTCCCCAGGGAAACTCCAGATCACAAAATGGGTTGGTTTTTTAGCATTCCCGACTCAGGACACTATTAATATACGTTTGTTTTTCGAATCTGAGCTTTGGTTCAAAACTAACACGTTCTGGTTCAATTCAGTTTTTCTTCAAATTCTAAGATATACTTTGGTGTAACTCCCCAGGGAAACTCCAGATCACAAAATGGGTTGGTTTTTTAGCATTCCTGACTCAGGACACTACTAATATGTGTTTGTTTTTCGAATCTGAGCTTTGGTTCAAAACTAACACGTTCTGGTTCAATTGAGTTTTTCTGCAAATTCTAAGATATACTTGGGTGTAACTCCCCAGGGAAACTCCAGATCACAAAATGGGTTGGTTATTTAGTATTCCCGACTCAGGACACTATTAATATACGTTTGTTTTTCGAATCTGAGCTTTGGTTCAAAACTAACACGTTCTGGTTCAATTGAGTTTTTCTGCAAATTCTAAGATATACTTTGGTGTAACTCCCCAGGGAAACTCCAGATCACAAAATGGGTTGGTTTTTTAGCATTCCCGACTCAGGACACTATTAATATACGTTTGTTTTTCGAATCTGAGCTTTGGTTCAAAACTAACACGTTCTGGTTCAATTCAGTTTTTCTTCAAATTCTAAGATATACTTGGGTGTAACTCCCCAGGGAAACATCAGATCACAAAATGGAGTGGTTTTTTAGGATTCCCGACTCAGGACACTACTAATATGTGTTTGTTTTTCGAATCTGAGCTTTGGTTCAAAAGTAACACGTTCTGGTTGAAATGAGTTTTTCTGCAAATTCTAAGATATACTTTGGTATAACTCCCCAGGGAAACATCAGATCACAAAATGGAGTGGTTTTTTAGGATTCCCGACTCAGGACACTACTAATATGTGTTTGTTTTTCGAATCTGAGCTTTGGTTCAAAAGTAACACGTTCTGGTTGAATTGAGTTTTTCTGCAAATTCTAAGATATACTTTGGTGTAACTCCCCAGGGAAACATCAAATCACAAAATGGGTTGGTTTTTTAGCTTCCCGACTCAGGACACTACTAATATACGTTTGTTTTTCGAATCTGAGCTTTGGTTCAAAAGTAACACGTTCTGGTTGAATTGAGTTTTTCTGCAAATTCTAAGATATACTTTGGTGTAACTCCCCAGGGAAACATCAGATCACAAAATGGAGTGGTTTTTTAGGATTCCCGACTCAGGACACTGCTAATATGTGTTTGTTTTTCGAATCTGAGCTTTGGTTCAAAAGTAACACGTTCTGGTTGAATTGAGTTTTTCTGCAAATTCTAAGATATACTTTGGTGTAACTCCCCAGGGAAACATCAAATCACAAAATGGGTTGGTTTTTTAGCTTCCCGACTCAGGACACTACTAATATACGTTTGTTTTTCGAATCTGAGCTTTGGTTCAAAAGTAACACGTTCTGGTTGAATTGAGTTTTTCTGCAAATTCTAAGATATACTTTGGTGTAACTCCCCAGGGAAACATCAGATCACAAAATGGAGTGGTTTTTTCGGATTCCCGACTCAGGACACTGCTAATATTTGTTTGTTTTTCGAATCTGAGCTTTGGTTCAAAAGTAACACGTTCTGGTTGAATTCAGTTTTTCTTCAAATTCTAAGATATACTTGGGTGTAACTCCCCAGGGAAACTCCAGATCACAAAATGGGTTGGTTTTTTAGCATTCCTGACTCAGGACACTACTAATATGTGTTTGTTTTTCGAATCTGAGCTTTGGTTCAAAAGTAACACGTTCTGGTTGAAATGAGTTTTTCTGCAAATTCTAAGATATACTTTGGTATAACTCCACAGGGAAACATCAGATCACAAAATGGGTTGGTTTTTTAGCATTCCCGACTCAGGACACTACTAATATGTGTTTGTTTTTCGAATCTGAGCTTTGGTTCAAAACTAACACGTTCTGGTTCAATTGAGTTTTTCTGCAAATTCTAAGATATACTTGGGTGTAACTCCCCAGGGAAACATCAGATCACAAAATGGAGTGGTTTTTTAGCATTCCCGGCTCAGGACACTACTAATATACGTTTGGTTTTCGAATCTGAGCTTTGGTTCAAAACTAAAACGTTCCTGTTCAATTGAGTTTTTCTGCAAATTCTAAGATATACTTTGGTGTAACTCCCCAGGGAAACATCAAATCACAAAATGGGTTGGTTTTTTAGCATTCCCGACTCAGGACACTACTAATATCCGTTTGGTTTTCAAATCTGAGCTTTGGTTCAAAAGTAACACGTTCTGGTTGAATTGAGTTTTTCTGCAAATTCTAAGATATACTTTGGTGTAACTCCCCAGGGAAACATCAGATCACAAAATGGAGTGGTTTTTTAGCATTCCCGACTCAGGACACTACTAATATGTGTTTGTTTTTCGAATCTGAGCTTTGGTTCAAAAGTAACACGTTCTGGTTGAAATGAGTTTTTCTGCAAATTCTAAGATATACTTTGGTATAACTCCCCAGGGAAACATCAGATCACAAAATGGAGTGGTTTTTTAGGATTCCCGACTCAGGACACTACTAATATGTGTTTGTTTTTCGAATCTGAGCTTTGGTTCAAAAGTAACACGTTCTGGTTGAATTGAGTTTTTCTGCAAATTCTAAGATATACTTTGGTGTAACTCCCCAGGGAAACATCAAATCACAAAATGGGTTGGTTTTTTAGCTTCCCGACTCAGGACACTACTAATATACGTTTGTTTTTCGAATCTGAGCTTTGGTTCAAAAGTAACACGTTCTGGTTGAATTGAGTTTTTCTGCAAATTCTAAGATATACTTGGGTGTAACTACCTAGGGAAACATCAGATCAAAAAATGGAGTGGTTTTTTAGGATTCCCGACTCAGGACACTGCTAATATGTGTTTGTTTTTCGAATCTGAGCTTTGGTTCAAAAGTAACACGTTCTGGTTGAATTGAGTTTTTCTGCAAATTCTAAGATATACTTTGGTGTAACTCCCCAGGGAAACTCCAGATCACAAAATGGGTTGGTTTTTTAGCATTCCCGACTCAGGACACTATTAATATACGTTTGTTTTTCGAATCTGAGCTTTGGTTCAAAAGTAACACGTTCTGGTTCAATTCAGTTTTTCTTCAAATTCTAAGATATACTTTGGTGTAACTCCCCAGGGAAACTCCAGATCACAAAATGGGTTGGTTTTTTAGCATTCCTGACTCAGGACACTACTAATATCTGTTTGTTTTTCGAATCTGAGCTTTGGTTCAAAACTAACACGTTCTGGTTCAATTGAGTTTTTCTGCAAATTCTAAGATATACTTGGGTGTAACTCCCCAGGGAAACTCCAGATCACAAAATGGGTTGGTTATTTAGTATTCCCGACTCAGGACACTATTAATATACGTTTGTTTTTCGAATCTGAGCTTTGGTTCAAAACTAACACGTTCTGGTTCAATTGAGTTTTTCTGCAAATTCTAAGATATACTTTGGTGTAACTCCTCAGGGAAACTCCAGATCACAAAATGGGTTGGTTTTTTAGCATTCCCGACTCAGGACACTATTAATATACGTTTGTTTTTCGAATCTGAGCTTTGGTTCAAAACTAACACGTTCTGGTTCAATTCAGTTTTTCTTCAAATTCTAAGATATACTTGGGTGTAACTCCCCAGGGAAACATCAGATCACAAAATGGAGTGGTTTTTTAGGATTCCCGACTCAGGACACTACTAATATGTGTTTGTTTTTCGAATCTGAGCTTTGGTTCAAAAGTAACACGTTCTGGTTGAATTGAGTTTTTCTGCAAATTCTAAGATATACTTTGGTGTAACTCCCCAGGGAAACTCCAGATCACAAAATGGGTTGGTTATTTAGCATTCCCGACTCAGGACACTATTAATATACGTTTGTTTTTCGAATCTGAGCTTTGGTTCAAAACTAACACGTTCTGGTTCAATTGAGTTTTTCTGCAAATTCTAAGATATACTTTGGTGTAACTCCCCAGGGAAACTCCAGATCACAAAATGGGTTGGTTTTTTAGCATTCCCGACTCAGGACACTATTAATATACGTTTGTTTTTCGAATCTGAGCTTTGGTTCAAAACTAACACGTTCTGGTTCAATTCAGTTTTTCTTCAAATTCTAAGATATACTTGGGTGTAACTCCCCAGGGAAACTCCAGATCACAAAATGGGTTGGTTTTTTAGCATTCCTGACTCAGGACACTACTAATATGTGTTTGTTTTTCGAATCTGAGCTTTGGTTCAAAAGTAACACGTTCTGGTTGAATTGAGTTTTTCTGCAAATTCTAAGATATACTTTGGTGTAACTCCACAGGGAAACATCAGATCACAAAATGGGTTGGTTTTTTAGCATTCCCGACTCAGGACACTACTAATATGTGTTTGTTTTTCGAATCTGAGCTTTGGTTCAAAAGTAACACGTTCTGGTTCAATTGAGTTTTTCTGCAAATTCTAAGATATACTTTGGTGTAACTCCCCAGGGAAACATCAGATCACAAAATGGAGTGGTTTTTTAGGATTCCCGACTCAGGACACTGCTAATATGTGTTTGTTTTTCGAATCTGAGCTTTGGTTCAAAAGTAACACGTTCTGGTTGAATTGAGTTTTTCTGCAAATTCTAAGATATACTTTGGTGTAACTCCCCAGGGAAACTCCAGATCACAAAATGGGTTGGTTTTTTAGCATTCCCGACTCAGGACACTATTAATATACGTTTGTTTTTCGAATCTGAGCTTTGGTTCAAAACTAACACGTTCTGGTTCAATTCAGTTTTTCTTCAAATTCTAAGATATACTTGGGTGTAACTCCCCAGGGAAACTCCAGATCACAAAATGGGTTGGTTTTTTAGCATTCCTGACTCAGGACACTACTAATATGTGTTTGTTTTTCGAATCTGAGCTTTGGTTCAAAACTAACACGTTCTGGTTCAATTGAGTTTTTCTGCAAATTCTAAGATATACTTGGGTGTAACTCCCCAGGGAAACTCCAGATCACAAAATGGGTTGGTTATTTAGCATTCCCGACTCAGGACACTATTAATATACGTTTGTTTTTCGAATCTGAGCTTTGGTTCAAAACTAACACGTTCTGGTTCAATTGAGTTTTTCTGCAAATTCTAAGATATACTTTGGTGTAACTCCCCAGGGAAACATCAAATCACAAAATGGGTTGGTTTTTTAGCATTCCCGACTCAGGACACTACTAATATCCGTTTGGTTTTCAAATCTGAGCTTTGGTTCAAAACTAACACGTTCTGGTTCAATTGAGTTTTTCTGCAAATTCAAAGATATACTTGGGTGTAACTCCCCAGGGAAACTCCAGATCACAAAATGGGTTGGTTATTTAGCATTCCTGACTCAGGACACTATTAATATACGTTTGTTTTTCGAATCTGAGCTTTGGTTCAAAACTAACACGTTCTGGTTCAATTGAGTTTTTCTGCAAATTCTAAGATATACTTTGGTGTAACTCCCCAGGGAAACTTCAGATCACAAAATGGAGTGGTTTTTTAGCATTCCCGACTCAGGACACTACTAATATGTGTTTGTTTTTCGAATCTGAGCTTTGGTTCAAAAGTAACACGTTCTGGTTCAATTGAGTTTTTCTGCAAATTCTAAGATATACTTTGGTATAACTCCCCAGGGAAACATCAGATCACAAAATGGAGTGGTTTTTTAGCATTCCCGATTCAGGACACTACTAATATGTGTTTGGTTTTCGAATCTGAGCTTTGGTTCAAAAGTAACACGTTCTGGTTGAATTGAGTTTTTCTGCAAATTCTAAGATATACTTGGGTGTAACTCCCCAGGGAAACATCAGATCACAAAATGGAGTGGTTTTTTAGGATTCCCGACTCAGGACACTACTAATATGTGTTTGTTTTTCGAATCTGAGCTTTGGTTCAAAAGTAACACGTTCTGGTTGAAATGAGTTTTTCTGCAAATTCTAAGATATACTTTGGTATAACTCCCCAGGGAAACATCAGATCACAAAATGGGTTGGTTTTTTAGTATTCCCGACTCAGGACACTACTAATATATGTTTGTTTTTCGAATCTGACCTTTGGTTCAAAAGTAACACGTTCTGGTTGAATTGAGTTTTTCTGCAAATTCTAAGATATACTTGGGTTTAACTCCCCAGGGAAACATCAGATCACAAAATGGAGTGGTTTTTTAGGATTCCCGACTCAGGACACTACTAATATGTGTTTGTTTTTCGAATCTGAGCTTTGGTTCAAAAGTAACACGTTCTGGTTGAATTGAGTTTTTCTGCAAATTCTAAGATATACTTTGGTGTAACTCCCCAGGGAAACATCAAATCACAAAATGGGTTGGTTTTTTAGCTTCCCGACTCAGGACACTACTAATATACGTTTGTTTTTCGAATCTGAGCTTTGGTTCAAAAGTAACACGTTCTGGTTGAATTGAGTTTTTCTGCAAATTCTAAGATATACTTTGGTGTAACTCCCCAGGGAAACATCAGATCACAAAATGGAGTGGTTTTTTA
This sequence comes from Thamnophis sirtalis, assembly GCF_051295495.1. Taxonomy (NCBI): domain Eukaryota; kingdom Metazoa; phylum Chordata; class Lepidosauria; order Squamata; family Natricidae; genus Thamnophis; species Thamnophis sirtalis. The sequence continues at coordinate 233,245 of NW_028261411.1, read as the reverse complement.
GGATTCCCGACTCAGGACACTGCTAATATGTGTTTGTTTTTCGAATCTGAGCTTTGGTTCAAAAGTAACACGTTCTGGTTGAATTGAGTTTTTCTGCAAATTCTAAGATATACTTTGGTGTAACTCCCCAGGGAAACTCCAGATCACAAAATGGGTTGGTTTTTTAGCATTCCCGACTCAGGACACTATTAATATACGTTTGTTTTTCGAATCTGAGCTTTGGTTCAAAACTAACACGTTCTGGTTCAATTGAGTTTTTCTGCAAATTCTAAGATATACTTGGGTGTAACTCTCCAGGGAAACTCCAGATCACAAAATGGGTTGGTTATTTAGCATTCCCGACTCAGGACACTACTAATATACGTTTGTTTTTCGAATCTGAGCTTTGGTTCAAAAGTAACACGTTCTGGTTGAATTGAGTTTTTCTGCAAATTCTAAGATATACTTTGGTGTAACTCCCCAGGGAAACTCCAGATCACAAAATGGGTTGGTTTTTTAGCATTCCCGACTCAGGACACTATTAATATACGTTTGTTTTTCGAATCTGAGCTTTGGTTCAAAACTAACACGTTCTGGTTCAATTGAGTTTTTCTGCAAATTCTAAGATATACTTGGGTGTAACTCTCCAGGGAAACTCCAGATCACAAAATGGGTTGGTTATTTAGCATTCCCGACTCAGGACACTATTAATATACGTTTGTTTTTCGAATCTGAGCTTTGGTTCAAAAGTAACACGTTCTGGTTCAATTGAGTTTTTCTGCAAATTCTAAGATATACTTTGGTGTAACTCCCCAGGGAAACATCAAATCACAAAATGGGTTGGTTTTTTAGCATTCCCGACTCAGGACACTACTAATATACGTTTGTTTTTCGAATCTGAGCTTTGTTTCAAAAGTAACACGTTCTGGTTGAATTGAGTTTTTCTGCAAATTCTAAGATATACTTTGGTGTAACTCCCCAGGGAAACATCAGATCACAAAATGGGTTGGTTTTTTAGCATTCCCGACTCAGGACACTACTAATATACGTTTGTTTTTCGAATCTGAGCTTTGGTTCAAAACTAACACGTTCTGGTTGAAATGAGTTTTTCTGCAAATTCTAAGATATACTTTGGTATAACTCCCCAGGGAAACATCAGATCACAAAATGGGTTGGTTTTTTAGTATTCCCGACTCAGGACACTACTAATATGTGTTTGTTTTTCGAATCTGACCTTTGGTTCAAAAGTAACACGTTCTGGTTGAATTGAGTTTTTCTGCAAATTCTAAGATATACTTGGGTTTAACTCCCCAGGGAAACATCAGATCACAAAATGGAGTGGTTTTTTAGGATTCCCGACTCAGGACACTACTAATATGTGTTTGTTTTTCGAATCTGAGCTTTGGTTCAAAAGTAACACGTTCTGGTTGAATTGAGTTTTTCTGCAAATTCTAAGATATACTTTGGTGTAACTCCCCAGGGAAACATCAAATCACAAAATGGGTTGGTTTTTTAGCTTCCCGACTCAGGACACTACTAATATACGTTTGTTTTTCGAATCTGAGCTTTGGTTCAAAAGTAACACGTTCTGGTTGAATTGAGTTTTTCTGCAAATTCTAAGATATACTTTGGTGTAACTCCCCAGGGAAACTCCAGATCACAAAATGGGTTGGTTTTTTAGCATTCCCGACTCAGGACACTATTAATATACGTTTGTTTTTCGAATCTGAGCTTTGGTTCAAAACTAACACGTTCTGGTTCAATTGAGTTTTTCTGCAAATTCTAAGATATACTTGGGTGTAACTCTCCAGGGAAACTCCAGATCACAAAATGGGTTGGTTATTTAGCATTCCCGACTCAGGACACTATTAATATACGTTTGTTTTTCGAATCTGAGCTTTGGTTCAAAAGTAACACGTTCTGGTTCAATTGAGTTTTTCTGCAAATTCTAAGATATACTTTGGTGTAACTCCCCAGGGAAACATCAAATCACAAAATGGGTTGGTTTTTTAGCATTCCCGACTCAGGACACTACTAATATCCGTTTGGTTTTCAAATCTGAGCTTTGGTTCAAAACTAACACGTTCTGGTTCAATTGAGTTTTTCTGCAAATTCTAAGATATACTTGGGTGTAACTCCCCAGGGAAACTCCAGATCACAAAATGGGTTGGTTATTTAGCATTCCCGACTCAGGACACTATTAATATACGTTTGTTTTTCGAATCTGAGCTTTGGTTCAAAACTAACACGTTCTGGTTCAATTGAGTTTTTCTGCAAATTCTAAGATATACTTGGGTGTAACTCCCCAGGGAAACATCAAATCACAAAATGGGTTGGTTTTTTAGCATTCCCGACTCAGGACACTACTAATATACGTTTGTTTTTCGAATCTGAGCTTTGTTTCAAAAGTAACACGTTCTGGTTGAATTGAGTTTTTCTGCAAATTCTAAAATATACTTTGGTGTAACTCCCCAGGGAAACATCAGATCACAAAATGGGTTGGTTTTTTAGCATTCCCGACTCAGGACACTACTAATATGTGTTTGTTTTTCGAATCTGAGCTTTGGTTCAAAAGTAACACGTTCTGGTTCAATTGAGTTTTTCTGCAAATTCTAAGATATACTTTGGTATAACTCCCCAGGGAAACATCAGATCACAAAATGGAGTGGTTTTTTAGCATTCCCGATTCAGGACACTACTAATATGTGTTTGGTTTTCGAATCTGAGCTTTGGTTCAAAAGTAACACGTTCTGGTTGAATTGAGTTTTTCTGCAAATTCTAAGATATACTTGGGTGTAACTCCCCAGGGAAACATCAGATCACAAAATGGAGTGGTTTTTTAGGATTCCCGACTCAGGACACTACTAATATGTGTTTGTTTTTCGAATCTGAGCTTTGGTTCAAAAGTAACACGTTCTGGTTGAAATGAGTTTTTCTGCAAATTCTAAGATATACTTTGGTATAACTCCCCAGGGAAACATCAGATCACAAAATGGGTTGGTTTTTTAGTATTCCCGACTCAGGACACTACTAATATATGTTTGTTTTTCCTATCTGACCTTTGGTTCAAAAGTAACACGTTCTGGTTGAATTGAGTTTTTCTGCAAATTCTAAGATATACTTGGGTTTAACTCCCCAGGGAAACATCAGATCACAAAATGGAGTGGTTTTTTAGGATTCCCGACTCAGGACACTGCTAATATGTGTTTGTTTTTCGAATCTGAGCTTTGGTTCAAAAGTAACACGTTCTGGTTGAATTGAGTTTTTCTGCAAATTCTAAGATATACTTGGGTGTAACTCCCCAGGGAAACTCCAGATCACAAAATGGGTTGGTTATTTAGCATTCCCGACTCAGGACACTATTAATATACGTTTGTTTTTCGAATCTGAGCTTTGGTTCAAAAGTAACACGTTCTGGTTCAATTGAGTTTTTCTGCAAATTCTAAGATATACTTTGGTGTAACTCCCCAGGGAAACATCAGATCACAAAATGGAGTGGTTTTTTAGCATTCCCGATTCAGGACACTACTAATATGTGTTTGGTTTTCGAATCTGAGCTTTGGTTCAAAAGTAACACGTTCTGGTTGAATTGAGTTTTTCTGCAAATTCTAAGATATACTTGGGTTTAACTCCCCAGGGAAACATCAGATCACAAAATGGAGTGGTTTTTTAGGATTCCCGACTCAGGACACTGCTAATATGTGTTTGTTTTTCGAATCTGAGCTTTGGTTCAAAAGTAACACGTTCTGGTTGAATTGAGTTTTTCTGCAAATTCTAAGATATACTTTGGTGTAACTCCCCAGGGAAACTCCAGATCACAAAATGGGTTGGTTTTTTAGCATTCCCGACTCAGGACACTATTAATATACGTTTGTTTTTCGAATCTGAGCTTTGGTTCAAAACTAACACGTTCTGGTTCAATTGAGTTTTTCTGCAAATTCTAAGATATACTTGGGTGTAACTCCCCTGGGAAACTCCAGATCACAAAATGGGTTGGTTATTTAGCATTCCCGACTCAGGACACTATTAATATACGTTTGTTTTTCGAATCTGAGCTTTGGTTCAAAAGTAACACGTTCTGGTTCAATTGAGTTTTTCTGCAAATTCTAAGATATACTTTGGTGTAACTCCCCAGGGAAACATCAAATCACAAAATGGGTTGGTTTTTTAGCATTCCCGACTCAGGACACTACTAATATCCGTTTGGTTTTCAAATCTGAGCTTTGGTTCAAAACTAACACGTTCTGGTTGAAATGAGTTTTTCTGCAAATTCTAAGATATACTTTGGTATAACTCCCCAGGGAAACATCAGATCACAAAATGGGTTGGTTTTTTAGTATTCCCGACTCAGGACACTACTAATATGTGTTTGTTTTTCGAATCTGACCTTTGGTTCAAAAGTAACACGTTCTGGTTGAATTGAGTTTTTCTGCAAATTCTAAGATATACTTGGGTTTAACTCCCCAGGGAAACATCAGATCACAAAATGGAGTGGTTTTTTAGGATTCCCGACTCAGGACACTACTAATATGTGTTTGTTTTTCGAATCTGAGCTTTGGTTCAAAAGTAACACGTTCTGGTTGAATTGAGTTTTTCTGCAAATTCTAAGATATACTTTGGTGTAACTCCCCAGGGAAACATCAAATCACAAAATGGGTTGGTTTTTTAGCTTCCCGACTCAGGACACTACTAATATACGTTTGTTTTTCGAATCTGAGCTTTGGTTCAAAAGTAACACGTTCTGGTTGAATTGAGTTTTTCTGCAAATTCTAAGATATACTTTGGTGTAACTCCCCAGGGAAACATCAGATCACAAAATGGAGTGGTTTTTTAGGATTCCCGACTCAGGACACTGCTAATATGTGTTTGTTTTTCGAATCTGAGCTTTGGTTCAAAAGTAACACGTTCTGGTTGAATTGAGTTTTTCTGCAAATTCTAAGATATACTTTGGTGTAACTCCCCAGGGAAACTCCAGATCACAAAATGGGTTGGTTTTTTAGCATTCCCGACTCAGGACACTATTAATATACGTTTGTTTTTCGAATCTGAGCTTTGGTTCAAAACTAACACGTTCTGGTTCAATTGAGTTTTTCTGCAAATTCTAAGATATACTTGGGTGTAACTCTCCAGGGAAACTCCAGATCACAAAATGGGTTGGTTATTTAGCATTCCCGACTCAGGACACTATTAATATACGTTTGTTTTTCGAATCTGAGCTTTGGTTCAAAAGTAACACGTTCTGGTTCAATTGAGTTTTTCTGCAAATTCTAAGATATACTTTGGTGTAACTCCCCAGGGAAACATCAAATCACAAAATGGGTTGGTTTTTTAGCATTCCCGACTCAGGACACTACTAATATCCGTTTGGTTTTCAAATCTGAGCTTTGGTTCAAAACTAACACGTTCTGGTTCAATTGAGTTTTTCTGCAAATTCTAAGATATACTTGGGTGTAACTCCCCAGGGAAACTCCAGATCACAAAATGGGTTGGTTATTTAGCATTCCCGACTCAGGACACTATTAATATACGTTTGTTTTTCGAATCTGAGCTTTGGTTCAAAACTAACACGTTCTGGTTCAATTGAGTTTTTCTGCAAATTCTAAGATATACTTTGGTGTAACTCCCCAGGGAAACATCAAATCACAAAATGGGTTGGTTTTTTAGCATTCCCGACTCAGGACACTACTAATATACGTTTGTTTTTCGAATCTGAGCTTTGTTTCAAAAGTAACACGTTCTGGTTGAATTGAGTTTTTCTGCAAATTCTAAGATATACTTTGGTGTAACTCCCCAGGGAAACATCAGATCACAAAATGGGTTGGTTTTTTAGCATTCCCGACTCAGGACACTACTAATATGTGTTTGTTTTTCGAATCTGAGCTTTGGTTCAAAAGTAACACGTTCTGGTTCAATTGAGTTTTTCTGCAAATTCTAAGATATACTTTGGTATAACTCCCCAGGGAAACATCAGATCACAAAATGGAGTGGTTTTTTAGCATTCCCGATTCAGGACACTACTAATATGTGTTTGGTTTTCGAATCTGAGCTTTGGTTCAAAAGTAACACGTTCTGGTTGAATTGAGTTTTTCTGCAAATTCTAAGATATACTTGGGTGTAACTCCCCAGGGAAACATCAGATCACAAAATGGAGTGGTTTTTTAGGATTCCCGACTCAGGACACTACTAATATGTGTTTGTTTTTCGAATCAGAGCTTTGGTTCAAAAGTAACACGTTCTGGTTGAAATGAGTTTTTCTGCAAATTCTAAGATATACTTTGGTATAACTCCCCAGGGAAACATCAGATCACAAAATGGAGTGGTTTTTTAGGATTCCCGACTCAGGACACTGCTAATATGTGTTTGTTTTTCGAATCTGAGCTTTGGTTCAAAAGTAACACGTTCTGGTTGAATTGAGTTTTTCTGCAAATTCTAAGATATACTTTGGTGTTACTCCCCAGGGAAACTCCAGATCACAAAATGGGTTGGTTTTTTAGCATTCCCGACTCAGGACACTATTAATATACGTTTGTTTTTCGAATCTGAGCTTTGGTTCAAAACTAACACGTTCTGGTTCAATTCAGTTTTTCTTCAAATTCTAAGATATACTTGGGTGTAACTCCCCAGGGAAACTCCAGATCACAAAATGGGTTGGTTTTTTAGCATTCCTGACTCAGGACACTACTAATATGTGTTTGTTTTTCTAATCTGAGGTTTCTTTCAAAACTAACACGTTCTGGTTCAATTGAGTTTTTCTGCAAATTCTAAGGTATACTTGGGTGTAACTCCCCAGGGAAACTCCAGATCACAAAATGGGTTGGTTATTTAGCATTCCCGACTCAGGACACTATTAATATACGTTTGTTTTTCGAATCTGAGCTTTGGTTCAAAAGTAACACATTCTGGTTCAATTGAGTTTTTCTGCAAATTCTAAGATATACTTTGGTGTAACTCCCCAGGGAAACATCAAATCACAAAATGGGTTGGTTTTTTAGCATTCCCGACTCAGGACACTACTAATATCCGTTTGGTTTTCAAATCTGAGCTTTGGTTCAAAACTAACACGTTCTGGTTGAAATGAGTTTTTCTGCAAATTCTAAGATATACTTTGGTATAACTCCCCAGGGAAACATCAGATCACAAAATGGGTTGGTTTTTTAGTATTCCCGACTCAGGACACTACTAATATGTGTTTGTTTTTCGAATCTGACCTTTGGTTCAAAAGTAACACGTTCTGGTTGAATTGAGTTTTTCTGCAAATTCTAAGATATACTTGGGTTTAACTCCCCAGGGAAACATCAGATCACAAAATGGAGTGGTTTTTTAGGATTCCCGACTCAGGACACTACTAATATGTGTTTGTTTTTCGAATCTGAGCTTTGGTTCAAAAGTAACACGTTCTGGTTGAATTGAGTTTTTCTGCAAATTCTAAGATATACTTTGGTGTAACTCCCCAGGGAAACATCAAATCACAAAATGGGTTGGTTTTTTAGCTTCCCGACTCAGGACACTACTAATATACGTTTGTTTTTCGAATCTGAGCTTTGGTTCAAAAGTAACACGTTCTGGTTGAATTGAGTTTTTCTGCAAATTCTAAGATATACTTTGGTGTAACTCCCCAGGGAAACATCAGATCACAAAATGGAGTGGTTTTTTAGGATTCCCGACTCAGGACACTGCTAATATGTGTTTGTTTTTCGAATCTGAGCTTTGGTTCAAAAGTAACACGTTCTGGTTGAATTGAGTTTTTCTGCAAATTCTAAGATATACTTTGGTGTAACTCCCCAGGGAAACTCCAGATCACAAAATGGGTTGGTTTTTTAGCATTCCCGACTCAGGACACTATTAATATACGTTTGTTTTTCGAATCTGAGCTTTGGTTCAAAACTAACACGTTCTGGTTCAATTGAGTTTTTCTGCAAATTCTAAGATATACTTGGGTGTAACTCTCCAGGGAAACTCCAGATCACAAAATGGGTTGGTTATTTAGCATTCCCGACTCAGGACACTACTAATATACGTTTGTTTTTCGAATCTGAGCTTTGTTTCAAAAGTAACACGTTCTGGTTGAATTGAGTTTTTCTGCAAATTCTAAGATATACTTTGGTGTAACTCCCCAGGGAAACATCAGATCACAAAATGGGTTGGTTTTTTAGCATTCCCGACTCAGGACACTACTAATATGTGTTTGTTTTTCGAATCTGAGCTTTGGTTCAAAAGTAACACGTTCTGGTTCAATTGAGTTTTTCTGCAAATTCTAAGATATACTTTGGTATAACTCCCCAGGGAAACATCAGATCACAAAATGGAGTGGTTTTTTAGCATTCCCGATTCAGGACACTACTAATATGTGTTTGGTTTTCGAATCTGAGCTTTGGTTCAAAAGTAACACGTTCTGGTTGAATTGAGTTTTTCTGCAAATTCTAAGATATACTTGGGTGTAACTCCCCAGGGAAACATCAGATCACAAAATGGAGTGGTTTTTTAGGATTCCCGACTCAGGACACTACTAATATGTGTTTGTTTTTCGAATCTGAGCTTTGGTTCAAAAGTAACACGTTCTGGTTGAAATGAGTTTTTCTGCAAATTCTAAGATATACTTTGGTATAACTCCCCAGGGAAACATCAGATCACAAAATGGGTTGGTTTTTTAGTATTCCCGACTCAGGACACTACTAATATATGTTTGTTTTTCCTATCTGACCTTTGGTTCAAAAGTAACACGTTCTGGTTGAATTGAGTTTTTCTGCAAATTCTAAGATATACTTGGGTTTAACTCCCCAGGGAAACATCAGATCACAAAATGGAGTGGTTTTTTAGGATTCCCGACTCAGGACACTGCTAATATGTGTTTGTTTTTCGAATCTGAGCTTTGGTTCAAAAGTAACACGTTCTGGTTGAATTGAGTTTTTCTGCAAATTCTAAGATATACTTGGGTGTAACTCCCCAGGGAAACTCCAGATCACAAAATGGGTTGGTTATTTAGCATTCCCGACTCAGGACACTATTAATATACGTTTGTTTTTCGAATCGGAGCTTTGGTTCAAAACTAACACGTTCTGGTTCAATTGAGTTTTTCTGCAAATTCTAAGATATACTTTGGTGTAACTCCCCAGGGAAACATCAGATCACAAAATGGAGTGGTTTTTTAGCATTCCCGATTCAGGACACTACTAATATGTGTTTGTTTTTCGAATCTGAGCTTTGGTTCAAAAGTAACACGTTCTGGTTGAATTGAGTTTTTCTGCAAATTCTAAGATATACTTGGGTTTAACTCCCCAGGGAAACATCAGATCACAAAATGGAGTGGTTTTTTAGGATTCCCGACTCAGGACACTGCTAATATGTGTTTGTTTTTCGAATCTGAGCTTTGGTTCAAAAGTAACACGTTCTGGTTGAATTGAGTTTTTCTGCAAATTCTAAGATATACTTTGGTGTAACTCCCCAGGGAAACTCCAGATCACAAAATGGGTTGGTTTTTTAGCATTCCCGACTCAGGACACTATTAATATACGTTTGTTTTTCGAATCTGAGCTTTGGTTCAAAACTAACACGTTCTGGTTCAATTGAGTTTTTCTGCAAATTCTAAGATATACTTGGGTGTAACTCCCCAGGGAAACTCCAGATCACAAAATGGGTTGGTTATTTAGCATTCCCGACTCAGGACACTATTAATATACGTTTGTTTTTCGAATCTGAGCTTTGGTTCAAAAGTAACACGTTCTGGTTCAATTGAGTTTTTCTGCAAATTCTAAGATATACTTTGGTGTAACTCCCCAGGGAAACATCAAATCACAAAATGGGTTGGTTTTTTAGCATTCCCGACTCAGGACACTACTAATATCCGTTTGGTTTTCAAATCTGAGCTTTGGTTCAAAACTAACACGTTCTGGTTGAAATGAGTTTTTCTGCAAATTCTAAGATATACTTTGGTATAACTCCCCAGGGAAACATCAGATCACAAAATGGGTTGGTTTTTTAGTATTCCCGACTCAGGACACTACTAATATGTGTTTGTTTTTCGAATCTGACCTTTGGTTCAAAAGTAACACGTTCTGGTTGAATTGAGTTTTTCTGCAAATTCTAAGATATACTTGGGTTTAACTCCCCAGGGAAACATCAGATCACAAAATGGAGTGGTTTTTTAGGATTCCCGACTCAGGACACTACTAATATGTGTTTGTTTTTCGAATCTGAGCTTTGGTTCAAAAGTAACACGTTCTGGTTGAATTGAGTTTTTCTGCAAATTCTAAGATATACTTTGGTGTAACTCCCCAGGGAAACATCAAATCACAAAATGGGTTGGTTTTTTAGCTTCCCGACTCAGGACACTACTAATATACGTTTGTTTTTCGAATCTGAGCTTTGGTTCAAAAGTAACACGTTCTGGTTGAATTGAGTTTTTCTGCAAATTCTAAGATATACTTTGGTGTAACTCCCCAGGGAAACATCAGATCACAAAATGGAGTGGTTTTTTAGGATTCCCGACTCAGGACACTGCTAATATGTGTTTGTTTTTCGAATCTGAGCTTTGGTTCAAAAGTAACACGTTCTGGTTGAATTGAGTTTTTCTGCAAATTCTAAGATATACTTTGGTGTAACTCCCCAGGGAAACTCCAGATCACAAAATGGGTTGGTTTTTTAGCATTCCCGACTCAGGACACTATTAATATACGTTTGTTTTTCGAATCTGAGCTTTGGTTCAAAACTAACACGTTCTGGTTCAATTGAGTTTTTCTGCAAATTCTAAGATATACTTGGGTGTAACTCTCCAGGGAAACTCCAGATCACAAAATGGGTTGGTTATTTAGCATTCCCGACTCAGGACACTATTAATATACGTTTGTTTTTCGAATCTGAGCTTTGGTTCAAAAGTAACACGTTCTGGTTCAATTGAGTTTTTCTGCAAATTCTAAGATATACTTTGGTGTAACTCCCCAGGGAAACATCAAATCACAAAATGGGTTGGTTTTTTAGCATTCCCGACTCAGGACACTACTAATATCCGTTTGGTTTTCAAATCTGAGCTTTGGTTCAAAACTAACACGTTCTGGTTCAATTGAGTTTTTCTGCAAATTCTAAGATATACTTGGGTGTAACTCCCCAGGGAAACTCCAGATCACAAAATGGGTTGGTTATTTAGCATTCCCGACTCAGGACACTATTAATATACGTTTGTTTTTCGAATCTGAGCTTTGGTTCAAAACTAACACGTTCTGGTTCAATTGAGTTTTTCTGCAAATTCTAAGATATACTTTGGTGTAACTCCCCAGGGAAACATCAAATCACAAAATGGGTTGGTTTTTTAGCATTCCCGACTCAGGACACTACTAATATACGTTTGTTTTTCGAATCTGAGCTTTGTTTCAAAAGTAACACGTTCTGGTTGAATTGAGTTTTTCTGCAAATTCTAAGATATACTTTGGTGTAACTCCCCAGGGAAACATCAGATCACAAAATGGGTTGGTTTTTTAGCATTCCCGACTCAGGACACTACTAATATGTGTTTGTTTTTCGAATCTGAGCTTTGGTTCAAAAGTAACACGTTCTGGTTCAATTGAGTTTTTCTGCAAATTCTAAGATATACTTTGGTATAACTCCCCAGGGAAACATCAGATCACAAAATGGAGTGGTTTTTTAGCATTCCCGATTCAGGACACTACTAATATGTGTTTGGTTTTCGAATCTGAGCTTTGGTTCAAAAGTAACACGTTCTGGTTGAATTGAGTTTTTCTGCAAATTCTAAGATATACTTGGGTGTAACTCCCCAGGGAAACATCAGATCACAAAATGGAGTGGTTTTTTAGGATTCCCGACTCAGGACACTACTAATATGTGTTTGTTTTTCGAATCAGAGCTTTGGTTCAAAAGTAACACGTTCTGGTTGAAATGAGTTTTTCTGCAAATTCTAAGATATACTTTGGTATAACTCCCCAGGGAAACATCAGATCACAAAATGGAGTGGTTTTGTAGGATTCCCGACTCAGGACACTGCTAATATGTGTTTGTTTTTCGAATCTGAGCTTTGGTTCAAAAGTAACACGTTCTGGTTGAATTGAGTTTTTCTGCAAATTCTAAGATATACTTTGGTGTTACTCCCCAGGGAAACTCCAGATCACAAAATGGGTTGGTTTTTTAGCATTCCTGACTCAGGACACTATTAATATACGTTTGTTTTTCGAATCTGAGCTTTGGTTCAAAACTAACACGTTCTGGTTCAATTCAGTTTTTCTTCAAATTCTAAGATATACTTGGGTGTAACTCCCCAGGGAAACTCCAGATCACAAAATGGGTTGGTTTTTTAGCATTCCTGACTCAGGACACTACTAATATGTGTTTGTTTTTCTAATCTGAGGTTTCTTTCAAAACTAACACGTTCTGGTTCAATTGAGTTTTTCTGCAAATTCTAAGGTATACTTGGGTGTAACTCCCCAGGGAAACTCCAGATCACAAAATGGGTTGGTTATTTAGCATTCCCGACTCAGGACACTATTAATATACGTTTGTTTTTCGAATCTGAGCTTTGGTTCAAAAGTAACACATTCTGGTTCAATTGAGTTTTTCTGCAAATTCTAAGATATACTTTGGTGTAACTCCCCAGGGAAACATCAAATCACAAAATGGGTTGGTTTTTTAGCATTCCCGACTCAGGACACTACTAATATCCGTTTGGTTTTCAAATCTGAGCTTTGGTTCAAAACTAACACGTTCTGGTTGAAATGAGTTTTTCTGCAAATTCTAAGATATACTTTGGTATAACTCCCCAGGGAAACATCAGATCACAAAATGGGTTGGTTTTTTAGTATTCCCGACTCAGGACACTACTAATATGTGTTTGTTTTTCGAATCTGACCTTTGGTTCAAAAGTAACACGTTCTGGTTGAATTGAGTTTTTCTGCAAATTCTAAGATATACTTGGGTTTAACTCCCCAGGGAAACATCAGATCACAAAATGGAGTGGTTTTTTAGGATTCCCGACTCAGGACACTACTAATATGTGTTTGTTTTTCGAATCTGAGCTTTGGTTCAAAAGTAACACGTTCTGGTTGAATTGAGTTTTTCTGCAAATTCTAAGATATACTTTGGTGTAACTCCCCAGGGAAACATCAAATCACAAAATGGGTTGGTTTTTTAGCTTCCCGACTCAGGACACTACTAATATACGTTTGTTTTTCGAATCTGAGCTTTGGTTCAAAAGTAACACGTTCTGGTTGAATTGAGTTTTTCTGCAAATTCTAAGATATACTTTGGTGTAACTCCCCAGGGAAACATCAGATCACAAAATGGAGTGGTTTTTTAGGATTCCCGACTCAGGACACTGCTAATATGTGTTTGTTTTTCGAATCTGAGCTTTGGTTCAAAAGTAACACGTTCTGGTTGAATTGAGTTTTTCTGCAAATTCTAAGATATACTTTGGTGTAACTCCCCAGGGAAACTCCAGATCACAAAATGGGTTGGTTTTTTAGCATTCCCGACTCAGGACACTATTAATATACGTTTGTTTTTCGAATCTGAGCTTTGGTTCAAAACTAACACGTTCTGGTTCAATTGAGTTTTTCTGCAAATTCTAAGATATACTTGGGTGTAACTCTCCAGGGAAACTCCAGATCACAAAATGGGTTGGTTATTTAGCATTCCCGACTCAGGACACTATTAATATACGTTTGTTTTTCGAATCTGAGCTTTGGTTCAAAAGTAACACGTTCTGGTTCAATTGAGTTTTTCTGCAAATTCTAAGATATACTTTGGTGTAACTCCCCAGGGAAACATCAAATCACAAAATGGGTTGGTTTTTTAGCATTCCCGACTCAGGACACTACTAATATCCGTTTGGTTTTCAAATCTGAGCTTTGGTTCAAAACTAACACGTTCTGGTTCAATTGAGTTTTTCTGCAAATTCTAAGATATACTTGGGTGTAACTCCCCAGGGAAACTCCAGATCACAAAATGGGTTGGTTATTTAGCATTCCCGACTCAGGACACTATTAATATACGTTTGTTTTTCGAATCTGAGCTTTGGTTCAAAACTAACACGTTCTGGTTCAATTGAGTTTTTCTGCAAATTCTAAGATATACTTTGGTGTAACTCCCCAGGGAAACATCAAATCACAAAATGGGTTGGTTTTTTAGCATTCCCGACTCAGGACACTACTAATATACGTTTGTTTTTCGAATCTGAGCTTTGTTTCAAAAGTAACACGTTCTGGTTGAATTGAGTTTTTCTGCAAATTCTAAGATATACTTTGGTGTAACTCCCCAGGGAAACATCAGATCACAAAATGGGTTGGTTTTTTAGCATTCCCGACTCAGGACACTACTAATATGTGTTTGTTTTTCGAATCTGAGCTTTGGTTCAAAAGTAACACGTTCTGGTTGAATTGAGTTTTTCTGCAAATTCTAAGATATACTTTGGTATAACTCCCCAGGGAAACATCAGATCACAAAATGGAGTGGTTTTTTAGCATTCCCGATTCAGGACACTACTAATATGTGTTTGGTTTTCGAATCTGAGCTTTGGTTCAAAAGTAACACGTTCTGGTTGAATTGAGTTTTTCTGCAAATTCTAAGATATACTTGGGTGTAACTCCCCAGGGAAACATCAGATCACAAAATGGAGTGGTTTTTTAGGATTCCCGACTCAGGACACTACTAATATGTGTTTGTTTTTCGAATCTGAGCTTTGGTTCAAAAGTAACACGTTCTGGTTGAAATGAGTTTTTCTGCAAATTCTAAGATATACTTTGGTATAACTCCCCAGGGAAACATCAGATCACAAAATGGAGTGGTTTTTTAGGATTCCCGACTCAGGACACTGCTAATATGTGTTTGTTTTTCGAATCTGAGCTTTGGTTCAAAAGTAACACGTTCTGGTTGAATTGAGTTTTTCTGCAAATTCTAAGATATACTTTGGTGTTACTCCCCAGGGAAACTCCAGATCACAAAATGGGTTGGTTTTTTAGCATTCCCGACTCAGGACACTATTAATATACGTTTGTTTTTCGAATCTGAGCTTTGGTTCAAAACTAACACGTTCTGGTTCAATTCAGTTTTTCTTCAAATTCTAAGATATACTTGGGTGTAACTCCCCAGGGAAACTCCAGATCACAAAATGGGTTGGTTTTTTAGCATTCCTGACTCAGGACACTACTAATATGTGTTTGTTTTTCTAATCTGAGGTTTCTTTCAAAACTAACACGTTCTGGTTCAATTGAGTTTTTCTGCAAATTCTAAGGTATACTTGGGTGTAACTCCCCAGGGAAACTCCAGATCACAAAATGGGTTGGTTATTTAGCATTCCCGACTCAGGACACTATTAATATACGTTTGTTTTTCGAATCTGAGCTTTGGTTCAAAAGTAACACGTTCTGGTTCAATTGAGTTTTTCTGCAAATTCTAAGATATACTTTGGTGTAACTCCCCAGGGAAACATCAAATCACAAAATGGGTTGGTTTTTTAGCATTCCCGACTCAGGACACTACTAATATCCGTTTGGTTTTCAAATCTGAGCTTTGGTTCAAAACTAACACGTTCTGGTTGAAATGAGTTTTTCTGCAAATTCTAAGATATACTTTGGTATAACTCCCCAGGGAAACATCAGATCACAAAATGGGTTGGTTTTTTAGTATTCCCGACTCAGGACACTACTAATATGTGTTTGTTTTTCGAATCTGACCTTTGGTTCAAAAGTAACACGTTCTGGTTGAATTGAGTTTTTCTGCAAATTCTAAGATATACTTGGGTTTAACTCCCCAGGGAAACATCAGATCACAAAATGGAGTGGTTTTTTAGGATTCCCGACTCAGGACACTACTAATATGTGTTTGTTTTTCGAATCTGAGCTTTGGTTCAAAAGTAACACGTTCTGGTTGAATTGAGTTTTTCTGCAAATTCTAAGATATACTTTGGTGTAACTCCCCAGGGAAACATCAAATCACAAAATGGGTTGGTTTTTTAGCTTCCCGACTCAGGACACTACTAATATACGTTTGTTTTTCGAATCTGAGCTTTGGTTCAAAAGTAACACGTTCTGGTTGAATTGAGTTTTTCTGCAAATTCTAAGATATACTTTGGTGTAACTCCCCAGGGAAACTCCAGATCACAAAATGGGTTGGTTTTTTAGCATTCCCGACTCAGGACACTATTAATATACGTTTGTTTTTCGAATCTGAGCTTTGGTTCAAAACTAACACGTTCTGGTTCAATTCAGTTTTTCTTCAAATTCTAAGATATACTTGGGTGTAACTCCCCAGGGAAACTCCAGATCACAAAATGGGTTGGTTTTTTAGCATTCCTGACTCAGGACACTACTAATATGTGTTTGTTTTTCTAATCTGAGGTTTCTTTCAAAACTAACACGTTCTGGTTCAATTGAGTTTTCTGCAAATTCTAAGGTATACTTGGGTGTAACTCCCCAGGGAAACTCCAGATCACAAAATGGGTTGGTTATTTAGCATTCCCGACTCAGGACACTATTAATATACGTTTGTTTTTCGAATCTGAGCTTTGGTTCAAAAGTAACACGTTCTGGTTCAATTGAGTTTTTCTGCAAATTCTAAGATATACTTTGGTGTAACTCCCCAGGGAAACATCAAATCACAAAATGGGTTGGTTTTTTAGCATTCCCGACTCAGGACACTACTAATATCCGTTTGGTTTTCAAATCTGAGCTTTGGTTCAAAACTAACACGTTCTGGTTGAAATGAGTTTTTCTGCAAATTCTAAGATATACTTTGGTATAACTCCCCAGGGAAACATCAGATCACAAAATGGGTTGGTTTTTTAGTATTCCCGACTCAGGACACTACTAATATGTGTTTGTTTTTCGAATCTGACCTTTGGTTCAAAAGTAACACGTTCTGGTTGAATTGAGTTTTTCTGCAAATTCTAAGATATACTTGGGTTTAACTCCCCAGGGAAACATCAGATCACAAAATGGAGTGGTTTTTTAGGATTCCCGACTCAGGACACTACTAATATGTGTTTGTTTTTCGAATCTGAGCTTTGGTTCAAAAGTAACACGTTCTGGTTGAATTGAGTTTTTCTGCAAATTCTAAGATATACTTTGGTGTAACTCCCCAGGGAAACATCAAATCACAAAATGGGTTGGTTTTTTAGCTTCCCGACTCAGGACACTACTAATATACGTTTGTTTTTCGAATCTGAGCTTTGGTTCAAAAGTAACACGTTCTGGTTGAATTGAGTTTTTCTGCAAATTCTAAGATATACTTTGGTGTAACTCCCCAGGGAAACATCAGATCACAAAATGGAGTGGTTTTTTAGGATTCCCGACTCAGGACACTGCTAATATGTGTTTGTTTTTCGAATCTGAGCTTTGGTTCAAAAGTAACACGTTCTGGTTGAATTGAGTTTTTCTGCAAATTCTAAGATATACTTTGGTGTAACTCCCCAGGGAAACTCCAGATCACAAAATGGGTTGGTTTTTTAGCATTCCCGACTCAGGACACTATTAATATACGTTTGTTTTTCGAATCTGAGCTTTGGTTCAAAACTAACACGTTCTGGTTCAATTGAGTTTTTCTGCAAATTCTAAGATATACTTGGGTGTAACTCTCCAGGGAAACTCCAGATCACAAAATGGGTTGGTTATTTAGCATTCCCGACTCAGGACACTATTAATATACGTTTGTTTTTCGAATCTGAGCTTTGGTTCAAAACTAACACGTTCTGGTTCAATTGAGTTTTTCTGCAAATTCTAAGATATACTTTGGTGTAACTCCCCAGGGAAACATCAAATCACAAAATGGGTTGGTTTTTTAGCATTCCCGACTCAGGACACTACTAATATACGTTTGTTTTTCGAATCTGAGCTTTGTTTCAAAAGTAACACGTTCTGGTTGAATTGAGTTTTTCTGCAAATTCTAAGATATACTTTGGTGTAACTCCCCAGGGAAACATCAAATCACAAAATGGGTTGGTTTTTTAGCTTCCCGACTCAGGACACTACTAATATACGTTTGTTTTTCGAATCTGAGCTTTGGTTCAAAAGTAACACGTTCTGGTTGAATTGAGTTTTTCTGCAAATTCTAAGATATACTTTGGTGTAACTCCCCAGGGAAACATCAGATCACAAAATGGAGTGGTTTTTTAGGATTCCCGACTCAGGACACTGCTAATATGTGTTTGTTTTTCGAATCTGAGCTTTGGTTCAAAAGTAACACGTTCTGGTTGAATTGAGTTTTTCTGCAAATTCTAAGATATACTTTGGTGTAACTCCCCAGGGAAACTCCAGATCACAAAATGGGTTGGTTTTTTAGCATTCCCGACTCAGGACACTATTAATATACGTTTGTTTTTCGAATCTGAGCTTTGGTTCAAAACTAACACGTTCTGGTTCAATTGAGTTTTTCTGCAAATTCTAAGATATACTTGGGTGTAACTCTCCAGGGAAACTCCAGATCACAAAATGGGTTGGTTATTTAGCATTCCCGACTCAGGACACTATTAATATACGTTTGTTTTTCGAATCTGAGCTTTGGTTCAAAACTAACACGTTCTGGTTCAATTGAGTTTTTCTGCAAATTCTAAGATATACTTTGGTGTAACTCCCCAGGGAAACATCAAATCACAAAATGGGTTGGTTTTTTAGCATTCCCGACTCAGGACACTACTAATATACGTTTGTTTTTCGAATCTGAGCTTTGTTTCAAAAGTAACACGTTCTGGTTGAATTGAGTTTTTCTGCAAATTCTAAGATATACTTTGGTGTAACTCCCCAGGGAAACATCAGATCACAAAATGGGTTGGTTTTTTAGCATTCCCGACTCAGGACACTACTAATATGTGTTTGTTTTTCGAATCTGAGCTTTGGTTCAAAAGTAACACGTTCTGGTTGAATTGAGTTTTTCTGCAAATTCTAAGATATACTTTGGTATAACTCCCCAGGGAAACATCAGATCACAAAATGGAGTGGTTTTTTAGCATTCCCGATTCAGGACACTACTAATATGTGTTTGGTTTTCGAATCTGAGCTTTGGTTCAAAAGTAACACGTTCTGGTTGAATTGAGTTTTTCTGCAAATTCTAAGATATACTTGGGTGTAACTCCCCAGGGAAACATCAGATCACAAAATGGAGTGGTTTTTTAGGATTCCCGACTGAGGACACTACTAATATGTGTTTGTTTTTCGAATCTGAGCTTTGGTTCAAAAGTAACACGTTCTGGTTGAAATGAGTTTTTCTGCAAATTCTAAGATATACTTTGGTATAACTCCCCAGGGAAACATCAGATCACAAAATGGAGTGGTTTTTTAGGATTCCCGACTCAGGACACTGCTAATATGTGTTTGTTTTTCGAATCTGAGCTTTGGTTCAAAAGTAACACGTTCTGGTTGAATTGAGTTTTTCTGCAAATTCTAAGATATACTTTGGTGTTACTCCCCAGGGAAACTCCAGATCACAAAATGGGTTGGTTTTTTAGCATTCCCGACTCAGGACACTATTAATATACGTTTGTTTTTCGAATCTGAGCTTTGGTTCAAAACTAACACGTTCTGGTTCAATTCAGTTTTTCTTCAAATTCTAAGATATACTTGGGTGTAACTCCCCAGGGAAACTCCAGATCACAAAATGGGTTGGTTTTTTAGCATTCCTGACTCAGGACACTACTAATATGTGTTTGTTTTTCTAATCTGAGGTTTCTTTCAAAACTAACACGTTCTGGTTCAATTGAGTTTTTCTGCAAATTCTAAGGTATACTTGGGTGTAACTCCCCAGGGAAACTCCAGATCACAAAATGGGTTGGTTATTTAGCATTCCCGACTCAGGACACTATTAATATACGTTTGTTTTTCGAATCTGAGCTTTGGTTCAAAAGTAACACGTTCTGGTTCAATTGAGTTTTTCTGCAAATTCTAAGATATACTTTGGTGTAACTCCCCAGGGAAACATCAAATCACAAAATGGGTTGGTTTTTTAGCATTCCCGACTCAGGACACTACTAATATCCGTTTGGTTTTCAAATCTGAGCTTTGGTTCAAAACTAACACGTTCTGGTTGAAATGAGTTTTTCTGCAAATTCTAAGATATACTTTGGTATAACTCCCCAGGGAAACATCAGATCACAAAATGGGTTGGTTTTTTAGTATTCCCGACTCAGGACACTACTAATATGTGTTTGTTTTTCGAATCTGACCTTTGGTTCAAAAGTAACACGTTCTGGTTGAATTGAGTTTTTCTGCAAATTCTAAGATATACTTGGGTTTAACTCCCCAGGGAAACATCAGATCACAAAATGGAGTGGTTTTTTAGGATTCCCGACTCAGGACACTACTAATATGTGTTTGTTTTTCGAATCTGAGCTTTGGTTCAAAAGTAACACGTTCTGGTTGAATTGAGTTTTTCTGCAAATTCTAAGATATACTTTGGTGTAACTCCCCAGGGAAACATCAAATCACAAAATGGGTTGGTTTTTTAGCTTCCCGACTCAGGACACTACTAATATACGTTTGTTTTTCGAATCTGAGCTTTGGTTCAAAAGTAACACGTTCTGGTTGAATTGAGTTTTTCTGCAAATTCTAAGATATACTTTGGTGTAACTCCCCAGGGAAACATCAGATCACAAAATGGAGTGGTTTTTTAGGATTCCCGACTCAGGACACTGCTAATATGTGTTTGTTTTTCGAATCTGAGCTTTGGTTCAAAAGTAACACGTTCTGGTTGAATTGAGTTTTTCTGCAAATTCTAAGATATACTTTGGTGTAACTCCCCAGGGAAACTCCAGATCACAAAATGGGTTGGTTTTTTAGCATTCCCGACTCAGGACACTATTAATATACGTTTGTTTTTCGAATCTGAGCTTTGGTTCAAAAGTAACACGTTCTGGTTGAATTGAGTTTTTCTGCAAATTCTAAGATATACTTGGGTTTAACTCCCCAGGGAAACATCAGATCACAAAATGGAGTGGTTTTTTAGGATTCCCGACTCAGGACACTGCTAATATGTGTTTGTTTTTCGAATCTGAGCTTTGGTTCAAAAGTAACACGTTCTGGTTGAATTGAGTTTTTCTGCAAATTCTAAGATATACTTTGGTGTAACTCCCCAGGGAAACTCCAGATCACAAAATGGGTTGGTTTTTTAGCATTCCCGACTCAGGACACTATTAATATACGTTTGTTTTTCGAATCTGAGCTTTGGTTCAAAACTAACACGTTCTGGTTCAATTCAGTTTTTCTTCAAATTCTAAGATATACTTGGGTGTAACTCCCCAGGGAAACTCCAGATCACAAAATGGGTTGGTTTTTTAGCATTCCTGACTCAGGACACTACTAATATGTGTTTGTTTTTCTAATCTGAGGTTTCTTTCAAAACTAACACGTTCTGGTTCAATTGAGTTTTCTGCAAATTCTAAGGTATACTTGGGTGTAACTCCCCAGGGAAACTCCAGATCACAAAATGGGTTGGTTATTTAGCATTCCCGACTCAGGACACTATTAATATACGTTTGTTTTTCGAATCTGAGCTTTGGTTCAAAAGTAACACGTTCTGGTTCAATTGAGTTTTTCTGCAAATTCTAAGATATACTTTGGTGTAACTCCCCAGGGAAACATCAAATCACAAAATGGGTTGGTTTTTTAGCATTCCCGACTCAGGACACTACTAATATCCGTTTGGTTTTCAAATCTGAGCTTTGGTTCAAAACTAACACGTTCTGGTTGAAATGAGTTTTTCTGCAAATTCTAAGATATACTTTGGTATAACTCCCCAGGGAAACATCAGATCACAAAATGGGTTGGTTTTTTAGTATTCCCGACTCAGGACACTACTAATATGTGTTTGTTTTTCGAATCTGACCTTTGGTTCAAAAGTAACACGTTCTGGTTGAATTGAGTTTTTCTGCAAATTCTAAGATATACTTGGGTTTAACTCCCCAGGGAAACATCAGATCACAAAATGGAGTGGTTTTTTAGGATTCCCGACTCAGGACACTACTAATATGTGTTTGTTTTTCGAATCTGAGCTTTGGTTCAAAAGTAACACGTTCTGGTTGAATTGAGTTTTTCTGCAAATTCTAAGATATACTTTGGTGTAACTCCCCAGGGAAACATCAAATCACAAAATGGGTTGGTTTTTTAGCTTCCCGACTCAGGACACTACTAATATACGTTTGTTTTTCGAATCTGAGCTTTGGTTCAAAAGTAACACGTTCTGGTTGAATTGAGTTTTTCTGCAAATTCTAAGATATACTTTGGTGTAACTCCCCAGGGAAACATCAGATCACAAAATGGAGTGGTTTTTTAGGATTCCCGACTCAGGACACTGCTAATATGTGTTTGTTTTTCGAATCTGAGCTTTGGTTCAAAAGTAACACGTTCTGGTTGAATTGAGTTTTTCTGCAAATTCTAAGATATACTTTGGTGTAACTCCCCAGGGAAACTCCAGATCACAAAATGGGTTGGTTTTTTAGCATTCCCGACTCAGGACACTATTAATATACGTTTGTTTTTCGAATCTGAGCTTTGGTTCAAAACTAACACGTTCTGGTTGAATTGAGTTTTTCTGCAAATTCTAAGATATACTTGGGTGTAACTCTCCAGGGAAACTCCAGATCACAAAATGGGTTGGTTATTTAGCATTCCCGACTCAGGACACTATTAATATACGTTTGTTTTTCGAATCTGAGCTTTGGTTCAAAAGTAACACGTTCTGGTTCAATTGAGTTTTTCTGCAAATTCTAAGATATACTTTGGTATAACTCCCCAGGGAAACATCAGATCACAAAATGGGTTGGTTTTTTAGTATTCCCGACTCAGGACACTACTAATATATGTTTGTTTTTCGAATCTGACCTTTGGTTCAAAAGTAACACGTTCTGGTTGAATTGAGTTTTTCTGCAAATTCTAAGATATACTTGGGTTTAACTCCCCAGGGAAACATCAGATCACAAAATGGAGTGGTTTTTTAGGATTCCCGACTCAGGACACTGCTAATATGTGTTTGTTTTTCGAATCTGAGCTTTGGTTCAAAAGTAACACGTTCTGGTTGAATTGAGTTTTTCTGCAAATTCTAAGATATACTTTGGTGTAACTCCCCAGGGAAACTCCAGATCACAAAATGGGTTGGTTTTTTAGCATTCCCGACTCAGGACACTATTAATATACGTTTGTTTTTCGAATCTGAGCTTTGGTTCAAAACTAACACGTTCTGGTTCAATTCAGTTTTTCTTCAAATTCTAAGATATACTTGGGTGTAACTCCCCAGGGAAACTCCAGATCACAAAATGGGTTGGTTTTTTAGCATTCCTGACTCAGGACACTACTAATATGTGTTTGTTTTTCTAATCTGAGGTTTCTTTCAAAACTAACACGTTCTGGTTCAATTGAGTTTTTCTGCAAATTCTAAGGTATACTTGGGTGTAACTCCCCAGGGAAACTCCAGATCACAAAATGGGTTGGTTATTTAGCATTCCCGACTCAGGACACTATTAATATACGTTTGTTTTTCGAATCTGAGCTTTGGTTCAAAAGTAACACGTTCTGGTTCAATTGAGTTTTTCTGCAAATTCTAAGATATACTTTGGTGTAACTCCCCAGGGAAACATCAAATCACAAAATGGGTTGGTTTTTTAGCATTCCCGACTCAGGACACTACTAATATCCGTTTGGTTTTCAAATCTGAGCTTTGGTTCAAAACTAACACGTTCTGGTTGAAATGAGTTTTTCTGCAAATTCTAAGATATACTTTGGTATAACTCCCCAGGGAAACATCAGATCACAAAATGGGTTGGTTTTTTAGTATTCCCGACTCAGGACACTACTAATATGTGTTTGTTTTTCGAATCTGACCTTTGGTTCAAAAGTAACACGTTCTGGTTGAATTGAGTTTTTCTGCAAATTCTAAGATATACTTTGGTGTAACTCCCCAGGGAAACATCAGATCACAAAATGGAGTGGTTTTTTAGGATTCCCGACTCAGGACACTGCTAATATGTGTTTGTTTTTCGAATCTGAGCTTTGGTTCAAAAGTAACACGTTCTGGTTGAATTGAGTTTTTCTGCAAATTCTAAGATATACTTTGGTGTAACTCCCCAGGGAAACTCCAGATCACAAAATGGGTTGGTTTTTTAGCATTCCCGACTCAGGACACTATTAATATACGTTTGTTTTTCGAATCTGAGCTTTGGTTCAAAACTAACACGTTCTGGTTCAATTGAGTTTTTCTGCAAATTCTAAGATATACTTGGGTGTAACTCTCCAGGGAAACTCCAGATCACAAAATGGGTTGGTTATTTAGCATTCCCGACTCAGGACACTATTAATATACGTTTGTTTTTCGAATCTGAGCTTTGGTTCAAAAGTAACACGTTCTGGTTCAATTGAGTTTTTCTGCAAATTCTAAGATATACTTTGGTGTAACTCCCCAGGGAAACATCAAATCACAAAATGGGTTGGTTTTTTAGCATTCCCGACTCAGGACACTACTAATATCCGTTTGGTTTTCAAATCTGAGCTTTGGTTCAAAACTAACACGTTCTGGTTCAATTGAGTTTTTCTGCAAATTCTAAGATATACTTGGGTGTAACTCCCCAGGGAAACTCCAGATCACAAAATGGGTTGGTTATTTAGCATTCCCGACTCAGGACACTATTAATATACGTTTGTTTTTCGAATCTGAGCTTTGGTTCAAAACTAACACGTTCTGGTTCAATTGAGTTTTTCTGCAAATTCTAAGATATACTTTGGTGTAACTCCCCAGGGAAACATCAAATCACAAAATGGGTTGGTTTTTTAGCATTCCCGACTCAGGACACTACTAATATACGTTTGTTTTTCGAATCTGAGCTTTGTTTCAAAAGTAACACGTTCTGGTTGAATTGAGTTTTTCTGCAAATTCTAAGATATACTTTGGTGTAACTCCCCAGGGAAACATCAGATCACAAAATGGGTTGGTTTTTTAGCATTCCCGACTCAGGACACTACTAATATGTGTTTGTTTTTCGAATCTGAGCTTTGGTTCAAAAGTAACACGTTCTGGTTGAATTGAGTTTTTCTGCAAATTCTAAGATATACTTTGGTATAACTCCCCAGGGAAACATCAGATCACAAAATGGAGTGGTTTTTTAGCATTCCCGATTCAGGACACTACTAATATGTGTTTGGTTTTCGAATCTGAGCTTTGGTTCAAAAGTAACACGTTCTGGTTGAATTGAGTTTTTCTGCAAATTCTAAGATATACTTGGGTGTAACTCCCCAGGGAAACATCAGATCACAAAATGGAGTGGTTTTTTAGGATTCCCGACTCAGGACACTACTAATATGTGTTTGTTTTTCGAATCTGAGCTTTGGTTCAAAAGTAACACGTTCTGGTTGAAATGAGTTTTTCTGCAAATTCTAAGATATACTTTGGTATAACTCCCCAGGGAAACATCAGATCACAAAATGGGTTGGTTTTTTAGTATTCCCGACTCAGGACACTACTAATATATGTTTGTTTTTCGAATCTGACCTTTGGTTCAAAAGTAACACGTTCTGGTTGAATTGAGTTTTTCTGCAAATTCTAAGATATACTTTGGTATAACTCCCCAGGGAAACATCAGATCACAAAATGGAGTGGTTTTTTAGCATTCCCGATTCAGGACACTACTAATATGTGTTTGGTTTTCGAATCTGAGCTTTGGTTCAAAAGTAACACGTTCTGGTTGAATTGAGTTTTTCTGCAAATTCTAAGATATACTTGGGTGTAACTCCCCAGGGAAACATCAGATCACAAAATGGAGTGGTTTTTTAGGATTCCCGACTCAGGACACTACTAATATGTGTTTGTTTTTCGAATCTGAGCTTTGGTTCAAAAGTAACACGTTCTGGTTGAAATGAGTTTTTCTGCAAATTCTAAGATATACTTTGGTATAACTCCCCAGGGAAACATCAGATCACAAAATGGGTTGGTTTTTTAGTATTCCCGACTCAGGACACTACTAATATATGTTTGTTTTTCGAATCTGACCTTTGGTTCAAAAGTAACACGTTCTGGTTGAATTGAGTTTTTCTGCAAATTCTAAGATATACTTGGGTTTAACTCCCCAGGGAAACATCAGATCACAAAATGGAGTGGTTTTTTAGGATTCCCGACTCAGGACACTGCTAATATGTGTTTGTTTTTCGAATCTGAGCTTTGGTTCAAAAGTAACACGTTCTGGTTGAATTGAGTTTTTCTGCAAATTCTAAGATATACTTTGGTGTAACTCCCCAGGGAAACTCCAGATCACAAAATGGGTTGGTTTTTTAGCATTCCCGACTCAGGACACTATTAATATACGTTTGTTTTTCGAATCTGAGCTTTGGTTCAAAACTAACACGTTCTGGTTCAATTCAGTTTTTCTTCAAATTCTAAGATATACTTGGGTGTAACTCCCCAGGGAAACTCCAGATCACAAAATGGGTTGGTTTTTTAGCATTCCTGACTCAGGACACTACTAATATCTGTTTGTTTTTCTAATCTGAGGTTTGGTTCAAAACTAACACGTTCTGGTTCAATTGAGTTTTTCTGCAAATTCTAAGATATACTTGGGTGTAACTCCCCAGGGAAACTCCAGATCACAAAATGGGTTGGTTATTTAGCATTCCCGACTCAGGACACTATTAATATACGTTTGTTTTTCGAATCTGAGCTTTGGTTCAAAAGTAACACGTTCTGGTTCAATTGAGTTTTTCTGCAAATTCTAAGATATACTTTGGTGTAACTCCCCAGGGAAACATCAAATCACAAAATGGGTTGGTTTTTTAGCATTCCCGACTCAGGACACTACTAATATCCGTTTGGTTTTCAAATCTGAGCTTTGGTTCAAAACTAACACGTTCTGGTTGAAATGAGTTTTTCTGCAAATTCTAAGATATACTTTGGTATAACTCCCCAGGGAAACATCAGATCACAAAATGGGTTGGTTTTTTAGTATTCCCGACTCAGGACACTACTAATATGTGTTTGTTTTTCGAATCTGACCTTTGGTTCAAAAGTAACACGTTCTGGTTGAATTGAGTTTTTCTGCAAATTCTAAGATATACTTGGGTTTAACTCCCCAGGGAAACATCAGATCACAAAATGGAGTGGTTTTTTAGGATTCCCGACTCAGGACACTACTAATATGTGTTTGTTTTTCGAATCTGAGCTTTGGTTCAAAAGTAACACGTTCTGGTTGAAATGAGTTTTTCTGCAAATTCTAAGATATACTTTGGTATAACTCCCCAGGGAAACATCAGATCACAAAATGGGTTGGTTTTTTAGTATTCCCGACTCAGGACACTACTAATATATGTTTGTTTTTCGAATCTGACCTTTGGTTCAAAAGTAACACGTTCTGGTTGAATTGAGTTTTTCTGCAAATTCTAAGATATACTTGGGTTTAACTCCCCAGGGAAACATCAGATCACAAAATGAAGTGGTTTTTTAGGATTCCCGACTCAGGACACTGCTAATATGTGTTTGTTTTTCGAATCTGAGCTTTGGTTCAAAAGTAACACGTTCTGGTTGAATTGAGTTTTTCTGCAAATTCTAAGATATACTTTGGTGTAACTCCCCAGGGAAACTCCAGATCACAAAATGGGTTGGTTTTTTAGCATTCCCGACTCAGGACACTATTAATATACGTTTGTTTTTCGAATCTGAGCTTTGGTTCAAAACTAACACGTTCTGGTTCAATTCAGTTTTTCTTCAAATTCTAAGATATACTTGGGTGTAACTCCCCAGGGAAACTCCAGATCACAAAATGGGTTGGTTTTTTAGCATTCCTGACTCAGGACACTACTAATATGTGTTTGTTTTTCAAATCTGAGCTTTGGTTCAAAACTAACACGTTCTGGTTCAATTGAGTTTTTCTGCAAATTCTAAGATATACTTGGGTGTAACTCCCCAGGGAAACTCCAGATCACAAAATGGGTTGGTTATTTAGCATTCCCGACTCAGGACACTATTAATATACGTTTGTTTTTCGAATCTGAGCTTTGGTTCAAAAGTAACAAGTTCTGGTTCAATTGAGTTTTTCTGCAAATTCTAAGATATACTTTGGTGTAACTCCCCAGGGAAACATCAAATCACAAAATGGGTTGGTTTTTTAGCATTCCCGACTCAGGACACTACTAATATCCGTTTGGTTTTCAAATCTGAGCTTTGGTTCAAAACTAACACGTTCCGGTTCAATTGAGTTTTTCTGCAAATTCTAAGATATACTTGGGTGTAACTCCCCAGGGAAACTCCAGATCACAAAATGGGTTGGTTATTTAGCATTCCCGACTCAGGACACTATTAATATACATTTGTTTTTCGAATCTGAGCTTTGGTTCAAAACTAACACGTTCTGGTTCAATTGAGTTTTTCTGCAAATTCTAAGATATACTTTGGTGTAACTCCCCAGGGAAACATCAAATCACAAAATGGGTTGGTTTTTTAGCATTCCCGACTCAGGACACTACTAATATACGTTTGTTTTTCGAATCTGAGCTTTGTTTCAAAAGTAACACGTTCTGGTTGAATTGAGTTTTTCTGCAAATTCTAAGATATACTTTGGTGTAACTCCCCAGGGAAACATCAGATCACAAAATGGGTTGGTTTTTTAGCATTCCCGACTCAGGACACTACTAATATGTGTTTGTTTTTCGAATCTGAGCTTTGGTTCAAAAGTAACACGTTCTGGTTCAATTGAGTTTTTCTGCAAATTCTAAGATATACTTTGGTATAACTCCCCAGGGAAACATCAGATCACAAAATGGAGTGGTTTTTTAGGATTCCCGACTCAGGACACTACTAATATACGTTTGTTTTTCGAATCTGAGCTTTGGTTCAAAAGTAACACGTTCTGGTTGAAATGAGTTTTTCTGCAAATTCTAAGATATACTTTGGTATAACTCCCCAGGGAAACATCAGATCACAAAATGGGTTGGTTTTTTAGTATTCCCGACTCAGGACACTACTAATATATGTTTGTTTTTCGAATCTGACCTTTGGTTCAAAAGTAACACGTTCTGGTTGAATTGAGTTTTTCTGCAAATTCTAAGATATACTTGGGTTTAACTCCCCAGGGAAACATCAGATCACAAAATGGAGTGGTTTTTTAGGATTCCCGACTCAGGACACTACTAATATGTGTTTGTTTTTCGAATCTGAGCTTTGGTTCAAAAGTAACACGTTCTGGTTGAATTGAGTTTTTCTGCAAATTCTAAGATATACTTTGGTGTAACTCACCAGGGAAACATCAAATCACAAAATGGGTTGGTTTTCTAGCTTCCCGACTCAGGACACTACTAATATACGTTTGTTTTTCGAATCTGAGCTTTGGTTCAAAAGTAACACGTTCTGGTTGAATTGAGTTTTTCTGCAAATTCTAAGATATACTTTGGTGTAACTCCCCAGGGAAACATCAGATCACAAAATGGGTTGGTTTTTTAGCATTCCCGACTCAGGACACTACTAATATATGTTTGTTTTTCGAATCTGACCTTTGGTTCAAAAGTAACACGTTCTGGTTGAATTGAGTTTTTCTGCAAATTCTAAGATATACTTGGGTTTAACTCCCCAGGGAAACATCAGATCACAAAATGGAGTGGTTTTTTAGGATTCCCGACTCAGGACACTGCTAATATGTGTTTGTTTTTCGAATCTGAGCTTTGGTTCAAAAGTAACACGTTCTGGTTGAATTGAGTTTTTCTGCAAATTCTAAGATATACTTTGGTGTAACTCCCCAGGGAAACTCCAGATCACAAAATGGGTTGGTTTTTTAGCATTCCCGACTCAGGACACTATTAATATACGTTTGTTTTTCGAATCTGAGCTTTGGTTCAAAACTAACACGTTCTGGTTCAATTCAGTTTTTCTTCAAATTCTAAGATATACTTGGGTGTAACTCCCCAGGGAAACTCCAGATCACAAAATGGGTTGGTTTTTTAGCATTCCTGACTCAGGACACTACTAATATGTGTTTGTTTTTCTAATCTGAGGTTTGGTTCAAAACTAACACGTTCTGGTTCAATTGAGTTTTTCTGCAAATTCTAAGATATACTTGGGTGTAACTCCCCAGGGAAACTCCAGATCACAAAATGGGTTGGTTATTTAGCATTCCCGACTCAGGACACTATTAATATACGTTTGTTTTTCGAATCTGAGCTTTGGTTCAAAAGTAACACGTTCTGGTTCAATTGAGTTTTTCTGCAAATTCTAAGATATACTTTGGTGTAACTCCCCAGGGAAACATCAAATCACAAAATGGGTTGGTTTTTTAGCATTCCCGACTCAGGACACTACTAATATCCGTTTGGTTTTCAAATCTGAGCTTTGGTTCAAAACTAACACGTTCTGGTTGAAATGAGTTTTTCTGCAAATTCTAAGATATACTTTGGTATAACTCCCCAGGGAAACATCAGATCACAAAATGGGTTGGTTTTTTAGTATTCCCGACTCAGGACACTACTAATATGTGTTTGTTTTTCGAATCTGACCTTTGGTTCAAAAGTAACACGTTCTGGTTGAATTGAGTTTTTCTGCAAATTCTAAGATATACTTGGGTTTAACTCCCCAGGGAAACATCAGATCACAAAATGGAGTGGTTTTTTAGGATTCCCGACTCAGGACACTACTAATATGTGTTTGTTTTTCGAATCTGAGCTTTGGTTCAAAAGTAACACGTTCTGGTTGAAATGAGTTTTTCTGCAAATTCTAAGATATACTTTGGTATAACTCCCCAGGGAAACATCAGATCACAAAATGGGTTGGTTTTTTAGTATTCCCGACTCAGGACACTACTAATATATGTTTGTTTTTCGAATCTGACCTTTGGTTCAAAAGTAACACGTTCTGGTTGAATTGAGTTTTTCTGCAAATTCTAAGATATACTTGGGTTTAACTCCCCAGGGAAACATCAGATCACAAAATGAAGTGGTTTTTTAGGATTCCCGACTCAGGACACTGCTAATATGTGTTTGTTTTTCGAATCTGAGCTTTGGTTCAAAAGTAACACGTTCTGGTTGAATTGAGTTTTTCTGCAAATTCTAAGATATACTTTGGTGTAACTCCCCAGGGAAACTCCAGATCACAAAATGGGTTGGTTTTTTAGCATTCCCGACTCAGGACACTATTAATATACGTTTGTTTTTCGAATCTGAGCTTTGGTTCAAAACTAACACGTTCTGGTTCAATTCAGTTTTTCTTCAAATTCTAAGATATACTTGGGTGTAACTCCCCAGGGAAACTCCAGATCACAAAATGGGTTGGTTTTTTAGCATTCCTGACTCAGGACACTACTAATATGTGTTTGTTTTTCAAATCTGAGCTTTGGTTCAAAACTAACACGTTCTGGTTCAATTGAGTTTTTCTGCAAATTCTAAGATATACTTGGGTGTAACTCCCCAGGGAAACTCCAGATCACAAAATGGGTTGGTTATTTAGCATTCCCGACTCAGGACACTATTAATATACGTTTGTTTTTCGAATCTGAGCTTTGGTTCAAAAGTAACAAGTTCTGGTTCAATTGAGTTTTTCTGCAAATTCTAAGATATACTTTGGTGTAACTCCCCAGGGAAACATCAAATCACAAAATGGGTTGGTTTTTTAGCATTCCCGACTCAGGACACTACTAATATCCGTTTGGTTTTCAAATCTGAGCTTTGGTTCAAAACTAACACGTTCCGGTTCAATTGAGTTTTTCTGCAAATTCTAAGATATACTTGGGTGTAACTCCCCAGGGAAACTCCAGATCACAAAATGGGTTGGTTATTTAGCATTCCCGACTCAGGACACTATTAATATACATTTGTTTTTCGAATCTGAGCTTTGGTTCAAAACTAACACGTTCTGGTTCAATTGAGTTTTTCTGCAAATTCTAAGATATACTTTGGTGTAACTCCCCAGGGAAACATCAAATCACAAAATGGGTTGGTTTTTTAGCATTCCCGACTCAGGACACTACTAATATACGTTTGTTTTTCGAATCTGAGCTTTGTTTCAAAAGTAACACGTTCTGGTTGAATTGAGTTTTTCTGCAAATTCTAAGATATACTTTGGTGTAACTCCCCAGGGAAACATCAGATCACAAAATGGGTTGGTTTTTTAGCATTCCCGACTCAGGACACTACTAATATGTGTTTGTTTTTCGAATCTGAGCTTTGGTTCAAAAGTAACACGTTCTGGTTCAATTGAGTTTTTCTGCAAATTCTAAGATATACTTTGGTATAACTCCCCAGGGAAACATCAGATCACAAAATGGAGTGGTTTTTTAGGATTCCCGACTCAGGACACTACTAATATACGTTTGTTTTTCGAATCTGAGCTTTGGTTCAAAAGTAACACGTTCTGGTTGAAATGAGTTTTTCTGCAAATTCTAAGATATACTTTGGTATAACTCCCCAGGGAAACATCAGATCACAAAATGGGTTGGTTTTTTAGTATTCCCGACTCAGGACACTACTAATATATGTTTGTTTTTCGAATCTGACCTTTGGTTCAAAAGTAACACGTTCTGGTTGAATTGAGTTTTTCTGCAAATTCTAAGATATACTTGGGTTTAACTCCCCAGGGAAACATCAGATCACAAAATGGAGTGGTTTTTTAGGATTCCCGACTCAGGACACTACTAATATGTGTTTGTTTTTCGAATCTGAGCTTTGGTTCAAAAGTAACACGTTCTGGTTGAATTGAGTTTTTCTGCAAATTCTAAGATATACTTTGGTGTAACTCCCCAGGGAAACATCAAATCACAAAATGGGTTGGTTTTCTAGCTTCCCGACTCAGGACACTACTAATATACGTTTGTTTTTCGAATCTGAGCTTTGGTTCAAAAGTAACACGTTCTGGTTGAATTGAGTTTTTCTGCAAATTCTAAGATATACTTTGGTGTAACTCCCCAGGGAAACATCAGATCACAAAATGGAGTGGTTTTTTAGGATTCCCGACTCAGGACACTGCTAATATGTGTTTGTTTTTCGAATCTGAGCTTTGGTTCAAAAGTAACACGTTCTGGTTGAATTGAGTTTTTCTGCAAATTCTAAGATATACTTTGGTGTAACTCCCCAGGGAAACTCCAGATCACAAAATGGGTTGGTTTTTTAGCATTCCCGACTCAGGACACTATTAATATACGTTTGTTTTTCAAATCTGAGCTTTGGTTCAAAACTAACACGTTCTGGTTCAATTGAGTTTTTCTGCAAATTCTAAGATATACTTGGGTGTAACTCCCCAGGGAAACTCCAGATCACAAAATGGGTTGGTTATTTAGCATTCCCGACTCAGGACACTATTAATATACGTTTGTTTTTCGAATCTGAGCTTTGTTTCAAAAGTAACACGTTCTGGTTGAATTGAGTTTTTCTGCAAATTCTAAGATATACTTTGGTGTAACTCCCCAGGGAAACATCAGATCACAAAATGGGTTGGTTTTTTAGCATTCCCGACTCAGGACACTACTAATATGTGTTTGTTTTTCGAATCTGAGCTTTGGTTCAAAAGTAACACGTTCTGGTTCAATTGAGTTTTTCTGCAAATTCTAAGATATACTTGGGTGTAACTCCCCAGGGAAACATCAGATCACAAAATGGAGTGGTTTTTTAGGATTCCCGACTCAGGACACTACTAATATGTGTTTGTTTTTCGAATCTGAGCTTTGGTTCAAAAGTAACACGTTCTGGTTGAAATGAGTTTTTCTGCAAATTCTAAGATATACTTTGGTATAACTCCCCAGGGAAACTCCAGATCACAAAATGGGTTGGTTTTTTAGCATTCCCGACTCAGGACACTATTAATATACGTTTGTTTTTCGAATCTGAGCTTTGGTTCAAAACTAACACGTTCTGGTTCAATTCAGTTTTTCTTCAAATTCTAAGATATACTTGGGTGTAACTCCCCAGGGAAACTCCAGATCACAAAATGGGTTGGTTTTTTAGCATTCCCGACTCAGGACACTATTAATATACGTTTGTTTTTCGAATCTGAGCTTTGGTTCAAAACTAACACGTTCTGGTTCAATTCAGTTTTTCTTCAAATTCTAAGATATACTTGGGTGTAACTCCCCAGGGAAACTCCAGATCACAAAATGGGTTGGTTTTTTAGCATTCCTGACTCAGGACACTACTAATATGTGTTTGTTTTTCTAATCTGAGGTTTGGTTCAAAACTAACACGTTCTGGTTCAATTGAGTTTTTCTGCAAATTCTAAGATATACTTGGGTGTAACTCCCCAGGGAAACTCCAGATCACAAAATGGGTTGGTTATTTAGCATTCCCGACTCAGGACACTATTAATATACGTTTGTTTTTCGAATCTGAGCTTTGGTTCAAAAGTAACACGTTCTGGTTCAATTGAGTTTTTCTGCAAATTCTAAGATATACTTTGGTGTAACTCCCCAGGGAAACATCAAATCACAAAATGGGTTGGTTTTTTAGCATTCCCGACTCAGGACACTACTAATATCCGTTTGGTTTTCAAATCTGAGCTTTGGTTCAAAACTAACACGTTCTGGTTGAAATGAGTTTTTCTGCAAATTCTAAGATATACTTTGGTATAACTCCCCAGGGAAACATCAGATCACAAAATGGGTTGGTTTTTTAGTATTCCCGACTCAGGACACTACTAATATGTGTTTGTTTTTCGAATCTGACCTTTGGTTCAAAAGTAACACGTTCTGGTTGAATTGAGTTTTTCTGCAAATTCTAAGATATACTTGGGTTTAACTCCCCAGGGAAACATCAGATCACAAAATGGAGTGGTTTTTTAGGATTCCCGACTCAGGACACTACTAATATGTGTTTGTTTTTCGAATCTGAGCTTTGGTTCAAAAGTAACACGTTCTGGTTGAAATGAGTTTTTCTGCAAATTCTAAGATATACTTTGGTATAACTCCCCAGGGAAACATCAGATCACAAAATGGGTTGGTTTTTTAGTATTCCCGACTCAGGACACTACTAATATATGTTTGTTTTTCGAATCTGACCTTTGGTTCAAAAGTAACACGTTCTGGTTGAATTGAGTTTTTCTGCAAATTCTAAGATATACTTGGGTTTAACTCCCCAGGGAAACATCAGATCACAAAATGAAGTGGTTTTTTAGGATTCCCGACTCAGGACACTGCTAATATGTGTTTGTTTTTCGAATCTGAGCTTTGGTTCAAAAGTAACACGTTCTGGTTGAATTGAGTTTTTCTGCAAATTCTAAGATATACTTTGGTGTAACTCCCCAGGGAAACTCCAGATCACAAAATGGGTTGGTTTTTTAGCATTCCCGACTCAGGACACTATTAATATACGTTTGTTTTTCGAATCTGAGCTTTGGTTCA
This sequence comes from Thamnophis sirtalis, assembly GCF_051295495.1. Taxonomy (NCBI): domain Eukaryota; kingdom Metazoa; phylum Chordata; class Lepidosauria; order Squamata; family Natricidae; genus Thamnophis; species Thamnophis sirtalis. The sequence continues at coordinate 198,006 of NW_028261411.1, read as the reverse complement.
AAACTAACACGTTCTGGTTCAATTCAGTTTTTCTTCAAATTCTAAGATATACTTGGGTGTAACTCCCCAGGGAAACTCCAGATCACAAAATGGGTTGGTTTTTTAGCATTCCTGACTCAGGACACTACTAATATGTGTTTGTTTTTCAAATCTGAGCTTTGGTTCAAAACTAACACGTTCTGGTTCAATTGAGTTTTTCTGCAAATTCTAAGATATACTTGGGTGTAACTCCCCAGGGAAACTCCAGATCACAAAATGGGTTGGTTATTTAGCATTCCCGACTCAGGACACTATTAATATACGTTTGTTTTTCGAATCTGAGCTTTGGTTCAAAAGTAACAAGTTCTGGTTCAATTGAGTTTTTCTGCAAATTCTAAGATATACTTTGGTGTAACTCCCCAGGGAAACATCAAATCACAAAATGGGTTGGTTTTTTAGCATTCCCGACTCAGGACACTACTAATATCCGTTTGGTTTTCAAATCTGAGCTTTGGTTCAAAACTAACACGTTCCGGTTCAATTGAGTTTTTCTGCAAATTCTAAGATATACTTGGGTGTAACTCCCCAGGGAAACTCCAGATCACAAAATGGGTTGGTTATTTAGCATTCCCGACTCAGGACACTATTAATATACATTTGTTTTTCGAATCTGAGCTTTGGTTCAAAACTAACACGTTCTGGTTCAATTGAGTTTTTCTGCAAATTCTAAGATATACTTTGGTGTAACTCCCCAGGGAAACATCAGATCACAAAATGGAGTGGTTTTTTAGCATTCCCGATTCAGGACACTAGTAATATGTGTTTGGTTTTCGAATCTGAGCTTTGGTTCAAAAGTAACACGTTCTGGTTGAATTGAGTTTTTCTGCAAATTCTAAGATATACTTGGGTGTAACTCCCCAGGGAAAAATCAGATCACAAAATGGAGTGGTTTTTTAGGATTCCCGACTCAGGACACTGCTAATATCTGTTTGTTTTTCGAATCTGAGCTTTGGTTCAAAACTAACACGTTCTGGTTGAATTGAGTTTTTCTGCAAATTCTAAGATATACTTGGGTGTAACTCCCCAGGGAAACATCAGATCACAAAATGGGTTGGTTTTTTAGCATTCCTGACTCAGGACACTACAAATATACGTTTGGTTTTCGAATCTGAGCTTTGGTTCAAAAGTAACACGTTCTTGTTGAAATGAGGTTTTCTGCAAATTCTAAAATATACTTTGGTATAACTCCCCAGGGAAACATCAGATCACAAAATGGGTTGGTTTTTTAGCATTCCCGACTCAGGACACTACTAATATACGTTTGTTTTTCGAATCTGAGCTTTGGTTCAAAACTAACACGTTCTGGTTGAATTGAGTTTTTCTGCAAATTCTAAGATATACTTGGGTGTAACTCCCCAGGGAAACATCAGATCACAAAATGGAGTGGTTTTTTAGGATTCCCGACTCAGGACACTGCTAATATCTGTTTGTTTTTCGAATCTGAGCTTTGGTTCAAAACTAACACGTTCTGGTTGAATTGAGTTTTTCTGCAAATTCTAAAATATACTTGGGTGTAACTCCCCAGGGAAACATCAGATCACAAAATGCAGTGGTTTTTTAGGATTCCCGACTCAGGACACTGCTAATATCTGTTTGTTTTTCGAATCTGAGCTTTGGTTCAAAACTAACACGTTCTGGTTGAATTGAGTTTTTCTGCAAATTCTAAGATATACTTGGGTGTAACTCCCCAGGGGAACATCAGATCACAAAATGGAGTGGTTTTTTAGGATTCCAGACTCAGGACACTGCTAATATCTGTTTGTTTTTCGAATCTGAGCTTTGGTTCAAAACTAACACGTTCCGGTTGAATTGAGTTTTTCTGCAAATTCTAAGATATACTTGGGTGTAACTCCCTAGGGAAACATCAGATCACAAAATGGGTGGGTTTTTTAGCATTCCTGACTCAGGACACTACTAATATACGTTTGTTTTTCGAATCTGAGCTTTGGTTCAAAAGTAACACGTTCTGTTTGAATTGAGTTTTTCTGCAAATTTTAAGATATACTTGGGTATAACTCCCCAGGGAAAAATCAGATCACAAAATGGAGTGGTTTTTTAGGATTCCTGACTCAGGACACTGCTAATATCTGTTTGTTTTTCGAATCTGAGCTTTGGTTCAAAACTAACACGTTCCGGTTGAATTGAGTTTTTCTGCAAATTCTAAGATATACTTGGGTGTAACTCCCTAGGGAAACATCAGATCACAAAATGGGTGGGTTTTTTAGCATTCCTGACTCAGGACACTACTAATATACGTTTGTTTTTCGAATCTGAGCTTTGGTTCAAAAGTAACACGTTCTGTTTGAATTGAGTTTTTCTGCAAATTTTAAGATATACTTGGGTGTAACTCCCCAGGGAAAAATCAGATCACAAAATGGAGTGGTTTTTTAGGATTCCCGACTCAGGACACTGCTAATATGTGTTTGTTTTTCGAATCTGAGCTTTGGTTCAAAACTAACACGTTCTGGTTGAATTGAGTTTTTCTGCAAATTCTAAGATATACTTGGGTGTAACTCCCCAGGGAAACATCAGATCACAAAATGGGTTGGTTTTTTAGCATTCCTGACTCAGGACACTACTAATATATGTTTGGTTTTCGAATCTGAGCTTTGGTTCAAAAGTAACACGTTCTGGTTGAAATGAGTTTTTCTGCAAATTCTAAAATATACTTTGGTGTAACTCCCCAGGGAAACTCCAGATCACAAAATGGGTTGGTTTTTTAGCATTCCCGACTCAGGACACTACTAATATACGTTTGTTTTTCGAATCTGAGCTTTGGTTCAAAAGTAACACGTTCTGGTTGAAATGAGTTTTTCTGCAAATTCTAAGATATACTTTGGTATAACTCCCCAGGGAAACATCAGATCACAAAATGGGTTGGTTTTTTAGCATTCCCGACTCAGGACACTACTAATATACGTTTGTTTTTTGAATCTGAGCTTTGGTTCAAAACTAACACGTTCTGGTTGAATTGAGTTTTTCTGCAAATTCTAAGATATACTTGGGTGTAACTCCCCAGGGAAACATCAGATCACAAAATGGAGTGGTTTTTTAGGATTCCCGACTCAGGACACTGCTAATATCTGTTTGTTTTTCGAATCTGAGCTTTGGTTCAAAACTAACACGTTCTGGTTGAATTGAGTTTTTCTGCAAATTCTAAGATATACTTGGGTGTAACTCCCCAGGGAAACATCAGATCACAAAATGGAGTGGTTTTTTAGGATTCCCGACTCAGGACACTGCTAATATTTGTTTGTTTTTCGAATCTGAGCTTTGGTTCAAAACTAACACGTTCCGGTTGAATTGAGTTTTTCTGCAAATTCTAAGATATACTTGGGTGTAACTCCCTAGGGAAACATCAGATCACAAAATGGGTGGGTTTTTTAGCATTCCTGACTCAGGACACTACTAATATACGTTTGTTTTTCGAATCTGAGCTTTGGTTCAAAAGTAACACGTTCTGTTTGAATTGAGTTTTTCTGCAAATTTTAAGATATACTTGGGTGTAACTCCCCAGGGAAAAATCAGATCACAAAATGGAGTGGTTTTTTAGGATTCCCGACTCAGGACACTGCTAATATGTGTTTGTTTTTCGAATCTGAGCTTTGGTTCAAAACTAACACGTTCTGGTTGAATTGAGTTTTTCTGCAAATTCTAAGATATACTTGGGTGTAACTCCCCAGGGAAACATCAGATCACAAAATGGGTTGGTTTTTTTAGCATTCCTGACTCAGGACACTACTAATATACGTTTGGTTTTCGAATCTGAGCTTTGGTTCAAAAGTAACACGTTCTGGTTGAAATGAGTTTTTCTGCAAATTCTAAAATATACTTTGGTATAACTCCCCAGGGAAACATCAGATCACAAAATGGGTTGGTTTTTTAGCATTCCCGACTCAGGACACTACTAATATACGTTTGTTTTTCGAATCTGAGCTTTGGTTCAAAACTATCACGTTCTGGTTGAATTGAGTTTTTCTGCAAATTCTAAGATATACTTGGGTGTAACTCCCCAGGGAAACATCAGATCACAAAATGGAGTGTTTTTTTAGGATTCCCGACTCAGGACACTGCTAATATCTGTTTGTTTTTCGAATCTGAGCTTTGGTTCAAAACTAACACGTTCTGGTTGAATTGAGTTTTTCTGCAAATTCTAAAATATACTTGGGTGTAACTCCCCAGGGAAACATCAGATCACAAAATGGAGTGGTTTTTTAGGATTCCCGACTCAGGACACTGCTAATATCTGTTTGTTTTTCGAATCTGAGCTTTGGTTCAAAACTAACACGTTCTGGTTGAATTGAGTTTTTCTGCAAATTCTAAGATATACTTGGGTGTAACTCCCCAGGGAAACATCAGATCACAAAATGGAGTGGTTTTTTAGGATTCCCGACTCAGGACACTGCTAATATCTGTTTGTTTTTCGAATCTGAGCTTTGGTTCAAAACTAACACGTTCCGGTTGAAATGAGTTTTTCTGCAAATTCTAAGATATACTTTGGTGTAACTCCCCAGGGAAACATCAAATCACAAAATGGGTTGGTTTTTTAGCATTCCCGACTCAGGACACTACTAATATACGTTTGTTTTTCGAATCTGAGCTTTGGTTCAAAAGTAACACGTTCTGTTTGAATTGAGTTTTTCTGCAAATTTTAAGATATACTTGGGTGTAACTCCCCAGGGAAAAATCAGATCACAAAATGGAGTGGTTTTTTAGGATTCCCGACTCAGGACACTGCTAATATGTGTTTGTTTTTCGAATCTGAGCTTTGGTTCAAAACTAACACGTTCTGGTTGAATTGAGTTTTTCTGCAAATTCTAAGATATACTTGGGTGTAACTCCCCAGGGAAACATCAGATCACAAAATGGGTTGGTTTTTTAGCATTCCTGACTCAGGACACTACTAATATATGTTTGGTTTTCGAATCTGAGCTTTGGTTCAAAAGTAACACGTTCTGGTTGAAATGAGTTTTTCTGCAAATTCTAAAATATACTTTGGTATAACTCCCCAGGGAAACATCAGATCACAAAATGGGTTGGTTTTTTAGCATTCCCGACTCAGGACACTACTAATATACGTTTGTTTTTCGAATCTGAGCTTTGGTTCAAAAGTAACACGTTCTGTTTGAATTGAGTTTTTCTGCAAATTTTAAGATATACTTGGGTGTAACTCCCCAGGGAAAAATCAGATCACAAAATGGAGTGGTTTTTTAGGATTCCCGACTCAGGACACTGCTAATATGTGTTTGTTTTTCGAATCTGAGCTTTGGTTCAAAACTAACACGTTCTGGTTGAATTGAGTTTTTCTGCAAATTCTAAGATATACTTGGGTGTAACTCCCCAGGGAAACATCAGATCACAAAATGGGTTGGTTTTTTAGCATTCCTGACTCAGGACACTACTAATATACATTTGGTTTTCGAATCTGAGCTTTGGTTCAAAAGTAACACGTTCTGGTTGAAATGAGTTTTTCTGCAAATTCTAAAATATACTTTGGTGTAACTCCCCAGGGAAACTCCAGATCACAAAATGGGTTGGTTTTTTAGCATTCCCGACTCAGGACACTACTAATATACGTTTGTTTTTCGAATCTGAGCTTTGGTTCAAAAGTAACACGTTCTGGTTGAAATGAGTTTTTCTGCAAATTCTAAGATATACTTTGGTATAACTCCCCAGGGAAACATCAGATCACAAAATGGGTTGGTTTTTTAGCATTCCCGACTCAGGACACTACTAATATACGTTTGTTTTTCGAATCTGAGCTTTGGTTCAAAAGTAACACGTTCTGGTTGAATTGAGTTTTTCTGCAAATTCTAAGATATACTTGGGTGTAACTCCCCAGGGAAACATCAGATCACAAAATGGGTTGGTTTTTTAGCATTCCTGACTCAGGACACTACTAATATACGTTTGTTTTTCGAATCTGAGCTTTGGTTCAAAAGTAACACGTTCTGTTTGAATTGAGTTTTTCTGCAAATTTTAAGATATACTTGGGTGTAACTCCCCAGGGAAAAATCAGATCACAAAATGGAGTGGTTTTTTAGGATTCCCGACTCAGGACACTGCTAATATGTGTTTGTTTTTCGAATCTGAGCTTTGGTTCAAAACTAACACGTTCTGGTTGAATTGAGTTTTTCTGCAAATTCTAAGATATACTTGGGTGTAACTCCCCAGGGAAACATCAGATCACAAAATGGGTTAATTTTTTAGCATTCCTGACTCAGGACACTACTAATATACATTTGGTTTACGAATCTGAGCTTTGGTTCAAAAGTAACACGTTCTGGTTGAAATGAGTTTTTCTGCAAATTCTAAAATATACTTTGGTGTAACTCCCCAGGGAAACTCCAGATCACAAAATGGGTTGGTTTTTTAGCATTCCCGACTCAGGACACTACTAATATCTGTTTGTTTTTCGAATCTGAGCTTTGGTTCAAAACTAACACGTTCCGGTTGAATTGAGTTTTTCTGCAAATTCTAAGATATACTTGGGTGTAACTCCCTAGGGAAACATCAGATCACAAAATGGGTTGGTTTTTTAGCATTCCTGACTCAGGACACTACTAATATACGTTTGTTTTTCGAATCTGAGCTTTGGTTCAAAAGTAACACGTTCTGGTTGAATTGAGTTTTTCTGCAAATTCTAAGATATACTTCGGTGTAACTCCCCAGGGAAACATCAGATCACAAAATGAAGTGGTTTTTTAGGATTCCCGACTCAGGATACTGCTAATATCTGTTTGTTTTTCGAATCTGAGCTTTGGTTCAAAACTAACATGTTCCGGTTGAATTGAGTTTTTCTGCAAATTCTAAGATATACTTGGGTGTAACTCCCTAGGGAAACATCAGATCACAAAATGGGTTGGTTTTTTAGCATTCCTGACTCAGGACACTACTAATATACGTTTGTTTTTCGAATCTGAGCTTTGGTTCAAAAGTAACACGTTCTGGTTGAATTGAGTTTTTCTGCAAATTTTAAGATATACTTGGGTGTAACTCCCCAGGGAAAAATCAGATCACAAAATGGAGTGGTTTTTTAGGATTCCCGACTCAGGACACTGCTAATATCTGTTTGTTTTTCGAATCTGAGCTTTGGTTCAAAACTAACACGTTCCGGTTGAATTGAGTTTTTCTGCAAATTCTAAGATATACTTGGGTGTAACTCCCTAGGGAAACATCAGATCACAAAATGGGTGGGTTTTTTAGCATTCCCGACTCAGGACACTACTAATATACGTTTGTTTTTCTAATCTGAGCTTTGGTTCAAAAGTAACACGTTCTGTTTGAATTGAGTTTTTCTGCAAATTTTAAGATATACTTGGGTGTAACTCCCCAGGGAAAAATCAGATCACAAAATGGAGTGGCTTTTTAGGATTCCCGACTCAGGACACTGCTAATATGTGTTTGTTTTTCGAATCTGAGCTTTGGTTCAAAACTAACACGTTCTGGTTGAATTGAGTTTTTCTGCAAATTCTAAGATATACTTGGGTGTAACTCCCTAGGGAAACATCAGATCACAAAATGGGTGGGTTTTTTAGCATTCCCGACTCAGGACACTACTAATATACGTTTGTTTTTCGAATCTGAGCTTTGGTTCAAAAGTAACACGTTCTGTTTGAATTGAGTTTTTCTGCAAATTTTAAGATATACTTGGGTGTAACTCCCCAGGGAAAAATCAGATCACAAAATGGAGTGGTTTTTTGGGATTCCCGACTCAGGACACTGCTAATATGTGTTTGTTTTTCGAATCTGAGCTTTTGTTCAAAAGTAACACGTTCTGGTTGAATTGAGTTTTTCTGCAAATTCTAAGATATACTTGGGTGTAACTCCCCAGGGAAACATCAGATCACAAAATGGAGTGGTTTTTTAGCATTCCTGACTCAGGACACTACTAATATACGTTTGTTTTTCGAATCTGAGCTTTGGTTAAAAAGTAACACGTTCTGGTTGAAATGATTTTTTCTGCAAATTCTAAAATATACTTTGGTGTAACTCCCCAGGGAAACTCCAGATCACAAAATGGGTTGGTTTTTTAGCATTCCCGACTCAGGACACTACTAATATACGTTTGATTTTCGAATCTGAGCTTTGGTTCAAAAGTAACACGTTCTGGTTGAAATGAGTTTTTCTGCAAATTCTAAGATATACTTTGGTATAACTCCCCAGGGAAACATCAGATCACAAAATGGGTTGGTTTTTTAGCATTCCCGACTCAGGACACTACTAATATACGTTTGTTTTTCGAATCTGAGCTTTGGTTCAAAACTAACACGTTCTGGTTGAATTGAGTTTTTCTGCAAATTCTAAGATATACTTGGGTGTAACTCCCCAGGGAAACATCAGATCACAAAATGGAGTGGTTTTTTAGGATTCCCGACTCAGGACACTGCTAATATCTGTTTGTTTTTCGAATCTGAGCTTTGGTTCAAAACTAACACGTTCCGGTTGAATTGAGTTTTTCTGCAAATTCTAAGATATACTTGGGTGTAACTCCCTAGGGAAACATCAGATCACAAAATGGGTTGGTTTTTTAGCATTCCTGACTCAGGACACTACTAATATACGTTTGTTTTTCGAATCTGAGCTTTGGTTCAAAAGTAACACGTTCTGGTTCAATTGAGTTTTTCTGCAAATTCTAAGATATACTTGGGTGTAACTCCCCAGGGAAACTCCAGATCACAAAATGGGTTGGTTTTTTAGCATTCCCGACTCAGGACACTACCAATATACGTTTGTTTTTCGAATCTAAGCTTTGGTTCAAAAGTAACACGTTCTGGTTGAATTGAGTTTTTCTGCAAATTCTAAGATATACTTGGGTGTAACTCCCCAGGGAAAAATCAGATCACAAAATGGAGTGGCTTTTTAGGATTCCCGACTCAGGACACTGCTAATATGTGTTTGTTTTTCGAATCTGAGCTTTGGTTCAAAACTAACACGTTCTGGTTGAATTGAGTTTTTCTGCAAATTCTAAGATATACTTGGGTGTAACTCCCCAGGGAAACATCAGATCACAAAATGGGTTGATTTTTTAGCATTCCCGACTCAGGACACTACTAATATACGTTTGTTTTTCGAATCTGAGCTTTGGTTCAAAACTAACACGTTCTGGTTGAATTGAGTTTTTCTGCAAATTCTAAGATATACTTGGGTGTAACTCCCCAGGGAAACATCAGATCACAAAATGGAGTGGTTTTTTAGGATTCCCGACTCAGGACACTGCTAATATCTGTTTGTTTTTCGAATCTGAGCTTTTGTTCAAAAGTAACACGTTCTGGTTGAATTGAGTTTTTCTGCAAATTCTAAGATATACTTGGGTGTAACTCCCCAGGGAAACATCAGATCACAAAATGGAGTGGTTTTTTAGGATTCCCGACTCAGGACACTGCTAATATGTGTTTGTTTTTCGAATCTGAGCTTTGATTCAAAAGTAACACGTTCTGGTTGAAATGAGTTTTTCTGCAAATTCTAAGATATACTTTGGTGTAACTCCCCAGGGAAACTCCAGATCACAAAATGGGTTGGTTTTTTAGCATTCCCGATTCAGGACACTACTAATATACGTTTGTTTTTCGAATCTGAGCTTTGGTTCAAAAGTAACACGTTCTGGTTGAATTGAGTTTTTCTGCAAATTCTAAGATATACTTGGGTGTAACTCCCCAGGGAAAAATCAGATCACAAAATGGAGTGGTTTTTTAGCATTCCTGACTCAGGACACTACTAATATACGTTTGTTTTTCGAATCTGAGCTTTGGTTCAAAAGTAACACGTTCTGGTTGAAATGATTTTTTCTGCAAATTCTAAAATATACTTTGGTGTAACTCCCCAGGGAAACTCCAGATCACAAAATGGGTTGGTTTTTTAGCATTCCCGACTCAGGACACTACTAATATACGTTTGTTTTTCGAATCTGAGCTTTGGTTCAAAAGTAACACGTTCTGGTTGAAATGAGTTTTTCTGCAAATTCTAAGATATACTTTGGTGTAACTCCCCAGGGAAACATCAGATCACAAAATGGGTTGGTTTTTTAGCATTCCCGACTCAGGACACTACTAATATACGTTTGTTTTTCGAATCTGAGCTTTGGTTCAAAAGTAACACGTTCCGGTTGAATTGAGTTTTTCTGCAAATTTTAAGATATACTTGGGTGTAACTCCCCAGGGAAAAATCAGATCACAAAATGGAGTGTTTTTTTAGGATTCCCGACTCAGGACACTGCTAATGTCTGTTTGTTTTTCGAATCTGAGCTTTGGTTCAAAACTAACACGTTCTGGTTGAATTGAGTTTTTCTGCAAATTCTAAGATATACTTGGGTGTAACTCCCCAGGGAAACTCCAGATCACAAAATGGGTTGGTTTTTTAGCATTCCCGACTCAGGACACTACTAATATACGTTTGTTTTTCGAATCTGAGCTTTGGTTCAAAACTAACACGTTCTGGTTCAATTGAGTTTTTCTGCAAATTCTAAGATATACTTGGGTGTAACTCCCCAGGGAAACTCCAGATCACAAAATGGGTTGGTTTTTTAGCATTCCCGACTCAGGACACTACCAATATACGTTTGTTTTTCGAATCTAAGCTTTGGTTCAAAAGTAACACGTTCTGGTTGAATTGAGTTTTTCTGCAAATTCTAAGATATACTTGAGTGTAACTCCCCAGGGAAAAATCAGATCACAAAATGGAGTGGTTTTATAGCATTCCCGACTCAGGACACTACTAATATACGTTTGTTTTTCGAATCTGAGCTTTGGTTCAAAGGTAACACGTTCTGGTTGAATTGAGTTTTTCTGCAAATTTTAAGATATACTTGGGTGTAACTCCCCAGGGAAAAATCAGATCACAAAATGGAGTGGTTTTTTAGCATTCCCGACTCAGGACCCTACTAATATACGTTTGTTTTTCGAATCTGAGCTTTGGTTCAAAACTAACACGTTCTGGTTCAATTGAGTTTTTCTGCAAATTCTAAGATATACTTGGGTGTAACTCCCCAGGGAAACTCCAGATCACAAAATGGGTTGGTTTTTTAGCATTCCCGACTCAGGACACTACTAATATACGTTTGTTTTTCGAATCTGAGCTTTGGTTCAAAAGTAACACGTTCTGGTTGAATTGAGTTTTTCTGCAAATTTTAAGATATACTTGGGTGTAACTCCCCAGGGAAAAATCAGATCACAAAATGGAGTGGTTTTTTAGCATTCCCGACTCAGGACACTACTAATATACGTTTGTTTTTCGAATCTGAGCTTTGGTTCAAAAGTAACACGTTCTGGTTGAATTGAGTTTTTCTGCAAATTTTAAGATATACTTGGGTGTAACTCCCCAGGGAAAAATCAGATCACAAAATGGAGTGGTTTTTTAGGATTCCCGACTCAGGACACTACTAATATACGTTTGTTTTTCGAATCTGAGCTTTGGTTCAAAACTAACACGTTCTGGTTCAATTGAGTTTTTCTGCAAATTCTAAGATATACTTCGGTGTAACTCCCCAGGGAAACTCCAGATCACAAAATGGGTTGGTTTTTTAGCATTCCCGACTCAGGACACTACTAATATACGTTTGTTTTTCGAATCTGAGCTTTGGTTCAAAACTAACACGTTCTGGTTGAATTGAGTTTTTCTGCAAATTCTAAGATATACTTGGGTGTAACTCCCCAGGGAAACTCCAGATCACAAAATGGGTTGGTTATTTAGCATTCCCGACTCAGGACACTACTAATATACGTTTGTTTTTCGAATCTGAGCTTTGGTTCAAAAGTAACACGTTCTGGTTGAATTGAGTTTTTCTGCAAATTTTAAGATATACTTGGGTGTAACTCCCCAGGGAAAAATCAGATCACAAAATGGAGTGGTTTTTTAGGATTCCCGACTCAGGACACTACTAATATACGTTTGTTTTTCGAATCTGAGCTTTGGTTCAAAACTAACACGTTCTGGTTCAATTGAGTTTTTCTGCAAATTCTAAGATATACTTGGGTGTAACTCCCCAGGGAAACTCCAGATCACAAAATGGGTTGGTTTTTTAGCATTCCCGACTCAGGACACTACTAATATACGTTTGTTTTTCGAATCTGAGCTTTGATTCAAAAGTAACACGTTCTGGTTAAATTGAGTTTTTCTGCAAATTCTAAGATATACTTGGGTGTAACTCCCCAGGGAAAAATCAGATCACAAAATGGAGTGGTTTTTTAGGATTCCCGACTCAGGACACTGCTAATATGTGTTTGTTTTTCGAATCTGAGCTTTTGTTCAAAAGTAACACGTTCTGGTTGAATTGAGTTTTTCTGCAAATTTTAAGATATACTTGGGTGTAACTCCCCAGGGAAATATCAGATCACAAAATGGAGTGGTTTTTTAGCATTCCCGACTCAGGACACTACTAATATACGTTTGTTTTTCGAATCTGAGCTTTGGTTCAAAAGTAACACGTTCTGGTTGAATTGAGTTTTTCTGCAAATTTTAAGATATACTTGGGTGTAACTCCCCAGGGAAAAATCAGATCACAAAATGGAGTGGTTTTTTAGCATTCCCGACTCAGGACACTACTAATATACGTTTGTTTTTCGAATCTGAGCTTTGGTTCAAAAGTAACACGTTCTGGTTGAATTGAGTTTTTCTGCAAATTCTAAGATATACTTGGGTGTAACTCCCCAGGGAAAAATCAGATCACAAAATGGGTTGGTTTTTTAGCATTCCCGACTCAGGACACTACTAATATACGTTTGTTTTTCGAATCTGAGCTTTGGTTCAAAAGTAACACGTTCTGTTTGAATTGAGTTTTTCTGCAAATTTTAAGATATACTTGGGTGTAACTCCCCAGGGAAAAATCAGATCACAAAATGGAGTGGTTTTTTAGGATTCCCGACTCAGGACACTGCTAATATGTGTTTGTTTTTCGAATCTGAGCTTTGGTTCAAAACTAACACGTTCTGGTTGAATTGAGTTTTTCTGCAAATTCTAAGATATACTTGGGTGTAACTCCCCAGGGAAACATCAGATCACAAAATGGGTTGGTTTTTTAGCATTCCTGACTCAGGACACTACTAATATACGTTTGGTTTTCGAATCTGAGCTTTGGTTCAAAAGTAACACGTTCTGGTTGAAATGAGTTTTTCTGCAAATTCTAAAATATACTTTGGTATAACTCCCCAGGGAAACATCAGATCACAAAATGGGTTGGTTTTTTAGCATTCCCGACTCAGGACACTACTAATATACGTTTGTTTTTCGAATCTGAGCTTTGGTTCAAAAGTAACACGTTCTGTTTGAATTGAGTTTTTCTGCAAATTTTAAGATATACTTGGGTGTAACTCCCCAGGGAAAAATCAGATCACAAAATGGAGTGGTTTTTTAGGATTCCCGACTCAGGACACTGCTAATATGTGTTTGTTTTTCGAATCTGAGCTTTGGTTCAAAACTAACACGTTCTGGTTGAATTGAGTTTTTCTGCAAATTCTAAGATATACTTGGGTGTAACTCCCCAGGGAAACATCAGATCACAAAATGGGTTGGTTTTTTAGCATTCCTGACTCAGGACACTACTAATATACATTTGGTTTTCGAATCTGAGCTTTGGTTCAAAAGTAACACGTTCTGGTTGAAATGAGTTTTTCTGCAAATTCTAAAATATACTTTGGTGTAACTCCCCAGGGAAACTCCAGATCACAAAATGGGTTGGTTTTTTAGCATTCCCGACTCAGGACACTACTAATATACGTTTGTTTTTCGAATCTGAGCTTTGGTTCAAAAGTAACACGTTCTGGTTGAAATGAGTTTTTCTGCAAATTCTAAGATATACTTTGGTATAACTCCCCAGGGAAACATCAGATCACAAAATGGGTTGGTTTTTTAGCATTCCCGACTCAGGACACTACTAATATACGTTTGTTTTTCGAATCTGAGCTTTGGTTCAAAAGTAACACGTTCTGGTTGAATTGAGTTTTTCTGCAAATTCTAAGATATACTTGGGTGTAACTCCCCAGGGAAACATCAGATCACAAAATGGGTTGGTTTTTTAGCATTCCTGACTCAGGACACTACTAATATACGTTTGGTTTTCGAATCTGAGCTTTGGTTCAAAAGTAACACGTTCTGGTTGAAATGAGTTTTTCTGCAAATTCTAAAATATACTTTGGTATAACTCCCCAGGGAAACATCAGATCACAAAATGGGTTGGTTTTTTAGCATTCCTGACTCAGGACACTACTAATATCTGTTTGTTTTTCGAATCTGAGCTTTGGTTCAAAACTAACACGTTCCGGTTGAATTGAGTTTTTCTGCAAATTCTAAGATATACTTGGGTGTAACTCCCTAGGGAAACATCAGATCACAAAATGGGTTGGTTTTTTAGCATTCCTGACTCAGGACACTACTAATATACGTTTGTTTTTCGAATCTGAGCTTTGGTTCAAAAGTAACACGTTCTGGTTGAATTGAGTTTTTCTGCAAATTCTAAGATATACTTGGGTGTAACTCCCCAGGGAAACATCAGATCACAAAATGAAGTGGTTTTTTAGGATTCCCGACAGGATACTGCTAATATCTGTTTGTTTTTCGAATCTGAGCTTTGGTTCAAAACTAACATGTTCCGGTTGAATTGAGTTTTTCTGCAAATTCTAAGATATACTTGGGTGTAACTCCCTAGGGAAACATCAGATCACAAAATGGGTTGGTTTTTTAGCATTCCTGACTCAGGACACTACTAATATACGTTTGTTTTTCGAATCTGAGCTTTGGTTCAAAAGTAACACGTTCTGGTTGAATTGAGTTTTTCTGCAAATTTTAAGATATACTTGGGTGTAACTCCCCAGGGAAAAATCAGATCACAAAATGGAGTGGTTTTTTAGCATTCCCGACTCAGGACACTGCTAATATCTGTTTGTTTTTCGAATCTGAGCTTTGGTTCAAAACTAACACGTTCCGGTTGAATTGAGTTTTTCTGCAAATTCTAAGATATACTTGGGTGTAACTCCCTAGGGAAACATCAGATCACAAAATGGGTGGGTTTTTTAGCATTCCCGACTCAGGACACTACTAATATACGTTTGTTTTTCTAATCTGAGCTTTGGTTCAAAAGTAACACGTTCTGTTTGAATTGAGTTTTTCTGCAAATTTTAAGATATACTTGGGTGTAACTCCCCAGGGAAAAATCAGATCACAAAATGGAGTGGCTTTTTAGGATTCCCGACTCAGGACACTGCTAATATGTGTTTGTTTTTCGAATCTGAGCTTTGGTTCAAAACTAACACGTTCTGGTTGAATTGAGTTTTTCTGCAAATTCTAAGATATACTTGGGTGTAACTCCCTAGGGAAACATCAGATCACAAAATGGGTTGGTTTTTTAGCATTCCCGACTCAGGACACTACTAATATACGTTTGTTTTTCGAATCTGAGCTTTGGTTCAAAAGTAACACGTTCTGGTTGAATTGAGTTTTTCTGCAAATTCTAAGATATACTTGGGTGTAACTCCCCAGGGAAACATCAGATCACAAAATGGAGTGGTTTTCTAGGATTCCCGACTCAGGACACTGCTAATATCTGTTTGTTTTTCGAATCTGAGCTTTGGTTCAAAACTAACACGTTCCGGTTGAATTGAGTTTTTCTGCAAATTCTAAGATATACTTGGGTGTAACTCCCTAGGGAAACATCAGATCACAAAATGGGTTGGTTTTTTAGCATTCCCGACTCAGGACACTGCTAATATCTGTTTGTTTTTCGAATCTGAGCTTTGGTTCAAAACTAACACGTTCCGGTTGAATTGAGTTTTTCTGCAAATTCTAAGATATACTTGGGTGTAACTCCCTAGGGAAACATCAGATCACAAAATGGGTGGGTTTTTTAGCATTCCCGACTCAGGACACTACTAATATACGTTTGTTTTTCGAATCTGAGCTTTGGTTCAAAAGTAACACGTTCTGTTTGAATTGAGTTTTTCTGCAAATTTTAAGATATACTTGGGTGTAACTCCCCAGGGAAAAATCAGATCACAAAATGGAGTGGCTTTTTAGGATTCCCGACTCAGGACACTGTTAATATGTGTTTGTTTTTCGAATCTGAGCTTTGGTTCAAAACTAACACGTTCTGGTTGAATTGAGTTTTTCTGCAAATTCTAAGATATACTTGGGTGTAACTCCCCAGGGAAACATCAGATCACAAAATGGGTTGGTTTTTTAGCATTCCTGACTCAGGACACTACTAATATACGTTTGGTTTTCGAATCCGAACTTTGGTTTAAAAGTAACACGTTCTGGTTGAAATGAGTTTTTCTGCAAATTCTAAAATATACTTTGGTATAACTCCCCAGGGAAACATCAGATCACAAAATGGGTTGGTTTTTTAGCATTCCCGACTCAGGACACTACTAATATACGTTTGTTTTTCGAATCTGAGCTTTGGTTCAAAACTAACACGTTCTGGTTGAATTGAGTTTTTCTGCAAATTCTAAGATATACTTGGGTGTAACTCCCCAGGGAAACATCAGATCACAAAATGGAGTGGTTTTTTAGGATTCCCGACTCAGGACACTGCTAATATCTGTTTGTTTTTCGAATCTGAGCTTTGGTTCAAAATTAACACGTTCTGGTTGAATTGAGTTTTTCTGCAAATTCTAAAATATACTTGGGTGTAACTCCCCAGGGAAACATCAGATCACAAAATGGAGTGGTTTTTTAGGATTCCCGACTCAGGACACTGCTAATATACGTTTGTTTTTCGAATCTAAGCTTTGGTTCAAAAGTAACACGTTCTGGTTGAATTGAGTTTTTCTGCAAATTCTAATATATACTTGGGTGTAACTCCCCAGGGAAAAATCAGATCACAAAATGGAGTGGTTTTTTGGGATTCCCGACTCAGGACACTGCTAATATGTGTTTGTTTTTCGAATCTGAGCTTTTGTTCAAAAGTAACACGTTCTGGATGAATTGAGTTTTTCTGCAAATTCTAAGATATACTTGGGTGTAACTCCCCAGGGAAACATCAGATCACAAAATGGAGTGGTTTTTTAGGATTCCCGACTCAGGACACTGCTAATATGTGTTTGTTTTTCGAATCTGAGCTTTGATTCAAAAGTAACACGTTCTGGTTGAAATGAGTTTTTCTGCAAATTCTAAGATATACTTTGGTGTAACTCGCCAGGGAAACTCCAGATCACAAAATGGGTTGGTTTTTTAGCATTCCCGACTCAGGACACTACTAATATACGTTTGTTTTTCGAATCTGAGCTTTGGTTCAAAAGTAACACGTTCTGGTTGAATTGAGTTTTTCTGCAAATTCTAAGATATACTTGGGTGTAACTCCCCAGGGAAAAATCAGATCACAAAATGGAGTGGTTTTTTAGCATTCCTGACTCAGGACACTACTAATATACGTTTGTTTTTCGAATCTGAGCTTTGGTTAAAAAGTAACACGTTCTGGTTGAAATGATTTTTTCTGCAAATTCTAAAATATACTTTGGTGTAACTCCCCAGGGAAACTCCAGATCACAAAATGGGTTGGTTTTTTAGCATTCCCGACTCAGGACACTACTAATATACGTTTGATTTTCGAATCTGAGCTTTGGTTCAAAAGTAACACGTTCTGGTTGAAATGAGTTTTTCTGCAAATTCTAAGATATACTTTGGTATAACTCCCCAGGGAAACATCAGATCACAAAATGGGTTGGTTTTTTAGCATTCCCGACTCAGGACACTACTAATATACGTTTGTTTTTCGAATCTGAGCTTTGGTTCAAAACTAACACGTTCTGGTTGAATTGAGTTTTTCTGCAAATTCTAAGATATACTTGGGTGTAACTCCCCAGGGAAACATCAGATCACAAAATGGAGTGGTTTTTTAGGATTCCCGACTCAGGACACTGCTAATATCTGTTTGTTTTTCGAATCTGAGCTTTGGTTCAAAACTAACACGTTCCGGTTGAATTGAGTTTTTCTGCAAATTCTAAGATATACTTGGGTGTAACTCCCTAGGGAAACATCAGATCACAAAATGGGTTGGTTTTTTAGCATTCCTGACTCAGGACACTACTAATATACGTTTGTTTTTCGAATCTGAGCTTTGGTTCAAAAGTAACACGTTCTGGTTCAATTGAGTTTTTCTGCAAATTCTAAGATATACTTGGGTGTAACTCCCCAGGGAAACTCCAGATCACAAAATGGGTTGGTTTTTTAGCATTCCCGACTCAGGACACTACCAATATACGTTTGTTTTTCGAATCTAAGCTTTGGTTCAAAAGTAACACGTTCTGGTTGAATTGAGTTTTTCTGCAAATTCTAAGATATACTTGGGTGTAACTCCCCAGGGAAAAATCAGATCACAAAATGGAGTGGCTTTTTAGGATTCCCGACTCAGGACACTGCTAATATACGTTTGTTTTTCGAATCTGAGCTTTGGTTCAAAAGTAACACGTTCTGGTTGAAATGAGTTTTTCTGCAAATTCTAAGATATACTTTGGTGTAACTCCCCAGGGAAACATCAGATCACAAAATGGGTTGGTTTTTTAGCATTCCCGACTCAGGACACTACTAATATACGTTTGTTTTTCGAATCTGAGCTTTGGTTCAAAAGTAACACGTTCCGGTTGAATTGAGTTTTTCTGCAAATTTTAAGATATACTTGGGTGTAACTCCCCAGGGAAAAATCAGATCACAAAATGGAGTGTTTTTTTAGGATTCCCGACTCAGGACACTGCTAATGTCTGTTTGTTTTTCGAATCTGAGCTTTGGTTCAAAACTAACACGTTCTGGTTGAATTGAGTTTTTCTGCAAATTCTAAGATATACTTTGGTGTAACTCCCCAGGGAAACTCCAGATCACAAAATGGGTTGGTTTTTTAGCATTCCCGACTCAGGACACTACTAATATACGTTTGTTTTTCGAATCTGAGCTTTGGTTCAAAACTAACACGTTCTGGTTCAATTGAGTTTTTCTGCAAATTCTAAGATATACTTGGGTGTAACTCCCCAGGGAAACTCCAGATCACAAAATGGGTTGGTTTTTTAGCATTCCCGACTCAGGACACTACCAATATACGTTTGTTTTTCGAATCTAAGCTTTGGTTCAAAAGTAACACGTTCTGGTTGAATTGAGTTTTTCTGCAAATTCTAAGATATACTTGAGTGTAACTCCCCAGGGAAAAATCAGATCACAAAATGGAGTGGTTTTATAGCATTCCCGACTCAGGACACTACTAATATACGTTTGTTTTTCGAATCTGAGCTTTGGTTCAAAACTAACACGTTCTGGTTCAATTGAGTTTTTCTGCAAATTCTAAGATATACTTGGGTGTAACTCCCCAGGGAAACTCCAGATCACAAAATGGGTTGGTTTTTTAGCATTCCCGACTCAGGACACTACTAATATACGTTTGTTTTTCGAATCTGAGCTTTGGTTCAAAAGTAACACGTTCTGGTTGAATTGAGTTTTTCTGCAAATTTTAAGATATACTTGGGTGTAACTCCCCAGGGAAAAATCAGATCACAAAATGGAGTGGTTTTTTAGCATTCCCGACTCAGGACACTACTAATATACGTTTGTTTTTCGAATCTGAGCTTTGGTTCAAAAGTAACACGTTCTGGTTGAATTGAGTTTTTCTGCAAATTTTAAGATATACTTGGGTGTAACTCCCCAGGGAAAAATCAGATCACAAAATGGAGTGGTTTTTTAGGATTCCCGACTCAGGACACTACTAATATACGTTTGTTTTTCGAATCTGAGCTTTGGTTCAAAACTAACACGTTCTGGTTCAATTGAGTTTTTCTGCAAATTCTAAGATATACTTGGGTGTAACTCCCCAGGGAAACATCAGATCACAAAATGGGTTGGTTTTTTAGGATTCCCGACTCAGGACACTACTAATATACGTTTGTTTTTCGAATCTGAGCTTTGGTTCAAAAGTAACACGTTCTGGTTGAAATGAGTTTTTCTGCAAATTCTAAGATATACTTTGGTGTAACTCCCCAGGGAAACATCAGATCACAAAATGGGTTGGTTTTTTAGCATTCCCGACTCAGGACACTACTAATATACGTTTGTTTTTCGAATCTGAGCTTTGGTTCAAAAGTAACACGTTCCGGTTGAATTGAGTTTTTCTGCAAATTTTAAGATATACTTGGGTGTAACTCCCCAGGGAAAAATCAGATCACAAAATGGAGTGTTTTTTTAGGATTCCCGACTCAGGACACTGCTAATGTCTGTTTGTTTTTCGAATCTGAGCTTTGGTTCAAAACTAACACGTTCTGGTTCAATTGAGTTTTTCTGCAAATTCTAAGATATACTTGGGTGTAACTCCCCAGGGAAACTCCAGATCACAAAATGGGTTGGTTTTTTAGCATTCCCGACTCAGGACACTACTAATATACGTTTGTTTTTCGAATCTGAGCTTTGGTTCAAAAGTAACACGTTCTGGTTGAATTGAGTTTTTCTGCAAATTCTAAGATATACTTGGGTGTAACTCCCCAGGGAAACTCCAGATCACAAAATGGGTTGGTTATTTAGCATTCCCGACTCAGGACACTACTAATATACGTTTGTTTTTTGAATCTGAGCTTTGGTTCAAAAGTAACACGTTCTGGTTGAATTGAGTTTTTCTGCAAATTTTAAGATATACTTGGGTGTAACTCCCCAGGGAAAAATCAGATCACAAAATGGAGTGGTTTTTTAGGATTCCCGACTCAGGACACTGCTAATATGTGTTTGTTTTTCGAATCTGAGCTTTTGTTCAAAAGTAACACGTTCTGGTTGAATTGAGTTTTTCTGCAAATTCTAAGATATACTTGGGTGTAACTCCCCAGGGAAACATCAGATCACAAAATGGAGTGGTTTTTTAGGATTCCCGACTCAGGACACTGCTAATATGTGTTTGTTTTTCGAATCTGAGCTTTGGTTCAAAAGTAACACGTTCTGGTTGAATTGAGTTTTTCTGCAAATTCTAAGATATACTTGGGTGTAACTCCCCAGGGAAAAATCAGATCACAAAATGGAGTGTTTTTTTAGCATTCCTGACTCAGGACACTACTAATATACGTTTGTTTTTCGAATCTGAGCTTTGGTTCAAAAGTAACACGTTCTGGTTGAATTGAGTTTTTCTGCAAATTCTAAGATATACTTGGGTGTAACTCCCCAGGGAAACTCCAGATCACAAAATGGGTTGGTTATTTAGCATTCCCGACTCAGGACACTACTAATATACGTTTGTTTTTCGAATCTGAGCTTTGGTTCAAAAGTAACACGTTCTGGTTGAATTGAGTTTTTCTGCAAATTTTAAGATATACTTGGGTGTAACTCCCCAGGGAAAAATCAGATCACAAAATGGAGTGGTTTTTTAGCATTCCCGACTCAGGACACTACTAATATACGTTTGTTTTTCGAATCTGAGCTTTGGTTCAAAAGTAACACGTTCTGGTTGAATTGAGTTTTTCTGCAAATTTTAAGATATACTTGGGTGTAACTCCCCAGGGAAAAATCAGATCACAAAATGGAGTGGTTTTTTAGGATTCCCGACTCAGGACACTACTAATATACGTTTGTTTTTCGAATCTGAGCTTTGGTTCAAAACTAACACGTTCTGGTTCAATTGAGTTTTTCTGCAAATTCTAAGATATACTTGGGTGTAACTCCCCAGGGAAACTCCAGATCACAAAATGGGTTGGTTATTTAGCATTCCCGACTCAGGACACTACTAATATACGTTTGTTTTTCGAATCTGAGCTTTGGTTCAAAAGTAACACGTTCTGGTTGAATTGAGTTTTTCTGCAAATTTTAAGATATACTTGGGTGTAACTCCCCAGGGAAAAATCAGATCACAAAATGGAGTGGTTTTTTAGGATTCCCGACTCAGGACACTGCTAATATGTGTTTGTTTTTCGAATCTGAGCTTTGGTTCAAAAGTAACACGTTCTGGTTGAATTGAGTTTTTCTGCAAATTTTAAGATATACTTGGGTGTAACTCCCCAGGGAAAAATCAGATCACAAAATGGAGTGGTTTTTTAGGATTCCCGACTCAGGACACTGCTAATATGTGTTTGTTTTTCGAATCTGAGCTTTTGTTCAAAAGTAACACGTTCTGGTTGAATTGAGTTTTTCTGCAAATTCTAAGATATACTTGGGTGTAACTCCCCAGGGAAACATCAGATCACAAAATGGAGTGGTTTTTTAGGATTCCCGACTCAGGACACTGCTAATATGTGTTTGTTTTTCGAATCTGAGCTTTGGTTCAAAAGTAACACGTTCTGGTTGAATTCAGTTTTTCTGCAAATTCTAAGATATACTTGGGTGTAACTCCCCAGGGAAAAATAAGATCACAAAATGGAGTGTTTTTTTAGCATTCCTGACTCAGGACACTACTAATATACGTTTGTTTTTCGAATCTGAGCTTTGGTTCAAAAGTAACACGTTCTGGTTGAATTGAGTTTTTCTGCAAATTCTAAGATATACTTGGGTGTAACTCCCCAGGGAAACTCCAGATCACAAAATGGGTTGGTTATTTAGCATTCCCGACTCAGGACACTACTAATATACGTTTGTTTTTCGAATCTGAGCTTTGGTTCAAAAGTAACACGTTCTGGTTGAATTGAGTTTTTCTGCAAATTTTAAGATATACTTGGGTGTAACTCCCCAGGGAAAAATCAGATCACAAAATGGAGTGGTTTTTTAGCATTCCCGACTCAGGACACTACTAATATACGTTTGTTTTTCGAATCTGAGCTTTGGTTCAAAAGTAACACGTTCTGGTTGAATTGAGTTTTTCTGCAAATTTTAAGATATACTTGGGTGTAACTCCCCAGGGAAAAATCAGATCACAAAATGGAGTGGTTTTTTAGGATTCCCGACTCAGGACACTACTAATATACGTTTGTTTTTCGAATCTGAGCTTTGGTTCAAAACTAACACGTTCTGGTTCAATTGAGTTTTTCTGCAAATTCTAAGATATACTTGGGTGTAACTCCCCAGGGAAACTCCAGATCACAAAATGGGTTGGTTATTTAGCATTCCCGACTCAGGACACTACTAATATACGTTTGTTTTTCGAATCTGAGCTTTGGTTCAAAAGTAACACGTTCTGGTTGAATTGAGTTTTTCTGCAAATTTTAAGATATACTTGGGTGTAACTCCCCAGGGAAAAATCAGATCACAAAATGGAGTGGTTTTTTAGGATTCCCGACTCAGGACACTGCTAATATGTGTTTGTTTTTCGAATCTGAGCTTTTGTTCAAAAGTAACACGTTCTGGTTCAATTGAGTTTTTCTGCAAATTCTAAGATATACTTGGGTGTAACTCCCCAGGGAAACATCAGATCACAAAATGGAGTGGTTTTTTAGGATTCCCGACTCAGGACACTGCTAATATGTGTTTGTTTTTCGAATCTGAGCTTTGGTTCAAAAGTAACACGTTCTGGTTGAATTGAGTTTTTCTGCAAATTCTAAGATATACTTGGGTGTAACTCCCCAGGGAAAAATCAGATCACAAAATGGAGTGTTTTTTTAGCATTCCTGACTCAGGACACTACTAATATACGTTTGTTTTTCGAATCTGAGCTTTGGTTCAAAAGTAACACGTTCTGGTTGAATTGAGTTTTTCTGCAAATTCTAAGATATACTTGGGTGTAACTCCCCAGGGAAACTCCAGATCACAAAATGGGTTGGTTATTTAGCATTCCCGACTCAGGACACTACTAATATACGTTTGTTTTTCGAATCTGAGCTTTGGTTCAAAAGTAACACGTTCTGGTTGAATTGAGTTTTTCTGCAAATTTTAAGATATACTTGGGTGTAACTCCCCAGGGAAAAATCAGATCACAAAATGGAGTGGTTTTTTAGCATTCCCGACTCAGGACACTACTAATATACGTTTGTTTTTCGAATCTGAGCTTTGGTTCAAAAGTAACACGTTCTGGTTGAATTGAGTTTTTCTGCAAATTTTAAGATATACTTGGGTGTAACTCCCCAGGGAAAAATCAGATCACAAAATGGAGTGGTTTTTTAGGATTCCCGACTCAGGACACTACTAATATACGTTTGTTTTTCGAATCTGAGCTTTGGTTCAAAACTAACACGTTCTGGTTCAATTGAGTTTTTCTGCAAATTCTAAGATATACTTGGGTGTAACTCCCCAGGGAAACTCCAGATCACAAAATGGGTTGGTTTTTTAGCATTCCCGACTCAGGACACTACTAATATACGTTTGTTTTTCGAATCTGAGCTTTGGTTCAAAACTAACACGTTCTGGTTGAATTGAGTTTTTCTGCAAATTCTAAGATATACTTGGGTGTAACTCCCCAGGGAAACTCCAGATCACAAAATGGGTTGGTTATTTAGCATTCCCGACTCAGGACACTACTAATATACGTTTGTTTTTCGAATCTGAGCTTTGGTTCAAAAGTAACACGTTCTGGTTGAATTGAGTTTTTCTGCAAATTTTAAGATATACTTGGGTGTAACTCCCCAGGGAAAAATCAGATCACAAAATGGAGTGGTTTTTTAGGATTCCCGACTCAGGACACTGCTAATATGTGTTTGTTTTTCGAATCTGAGCTTTTGTTCAAAAGTAACACGTTCTGGTTGAATTGAGTTTTTCTGCAAATTCTAAGATATACTTGGGTGTAACTCCCCAGGGAAACATCAGATCACAAAATGGAGTGGTTTTTTAGGATTCCCGACTCAGGACACTGCTAATATGTGTTTGTTTTTCGAATCTGAGCTTTGGTTCAAAAGTAACACGTTCTGGTTGAATTGAGTTTTTCTGCAAATTCTAAGATATACTTGGGTGTAACTCCCCAGGGAAAAATCAGATCACAAAATGGAGTGGTTTTTTAGCATTCCCGACTCAGGACACTACTAATATACGTTTGTTTTTCGAATCTGAGCTTTGGTTCAAAAGTAACACGTTCTGGTTGAATTGAGTTTTTCTGCAAATTTTAAGATATACTTGGGTGTAACTCCCCAGGGAAAAATCAGATCACAAAATGGAGTGGTTTTTTAGGATTCCCGACTCAGGACACTACTAATATACGTTTGTTTTTCGAATCTGAGCTTTGGTTCAAAACTAACACGTTCTGGTTCAATTGAGTTTTTCTGCAAATTCTAAGATATACTTGGGTGTAACTCCCCAGGGAAACTCCAGATCACAAAATGGGTTGGTTTTTTAGCATTCCCGACTCAGGACACTACTAATATACGTTTGTTTTTCGAATCTGAGCTTTGGTTCAAAACTAACACGTTCTGGTTGAATTGAGTTTTTCTGCAAATTCTAAGATATACTTGGGTGTAACTCCCCAGGGAAACTCCAGATCACAAAATGGGTTGGTTATTTAGCATTCCCGACTCAGGACACTACTAATATACGTTTGTTTTTCGAATCTGAGCTTTGGTTCAAAAGTAACACGTTCTGGTTGAATTGAGTTTTTCTGCAAATTTTAAGATATACTTGGGTGTAACTCCCCAGGGAAAAATCAGATCACAAAATGGAGTGGTTTTTTAGCATTCCCGACTCAGGACACTGCTAATATGTGTTTGTTTTTCGAATCTGAGCTTTTGTTCAAAAGTAACACGTTCTGGTTGAATTGAGTTTTTCTGCAAATTCTAAGATATACTTGGGTGTAAATCCCCAGGGAAACATCAGATCACAAAATGGAGTGGTTTTTTAGGATTCCCGACTCAGGACACTGCTAATATGTGTTTGTTTTTCGAATCTGAGCTTTGGTTCAAAAGTAACACGTTCTGGTTGAATTGAGTTTTTCTGCAAATTCTAAGATATACTTGGGTGTAACTCCCCAGGGAAAAATCAGATCACAAAATGGAGTGGTTTTTTAGCATTCCTGACTCAGGACACTACTAATATACGTTTGTTTTTCGAATCTGAGCTTTGGTTCAAAAGTAACACGTTCTGGTTGAAATGATTTTTTCTGCAAATTCTAAAATATACTTTGGTGTAACTCCCCAGGGAAACTCCAGATCACAAAATGGGTTGGTTTTTTAGCATTCCCGACTCAGGACACTACTAATATACGTTTGTTTTTCGAATCTGAGCTTTGGTTCAAAAGTAACACGTTCTGGTTGAAATGAGTTTTTCTGCAAATTCTAAGATATACTTTGGTATAACTCCCCAGGGAAACATCAGATCACAAAATGGGTTGGTTTTTTAGCATTCCCGACTCAGGACACTACTAATATACGTTTGTTTTTCGAATCTGAGCTTTGGTTCAAAACTAACACGTTCTGGTTGAATTGAGTTTTTCTGCAAATTCTAAGATATACTTGGGTGTAACTCCCCAGGGAAACATCAGATCACAAAATGGAGTGGTTTTTTAGGATTCCCGACTCAGGACACTGCTAATATCTGTTTGTTTTTCGAATCTGAGCTTTGGTTCAAAACTAACACGTTCTGGTTGAATTGAGTTTTTCTGCAAATTCTAAGATATACTTGGGTGTAACTCCCCAGGGAAAAATCAGATCACAAAATGGAGTGGTTTTTTAGGATTCCCGACTCAGGACACTACTAATATACGTTTGTTTTTCGAATCTGAGCTTTGGTTCAAAACTAACACGTTCCGGTTGAATTGAGTTTTTCTGCAAATTCTAAGATATACTTGGGTGTAACTCCCCAGGGAAAAATCAGATCACAAAATGGAGTGGTTTTTTAGGATTCCCGACTCAGGACACTGCTAATATGTGTTTGTTTTTCGAATCTGAGCTTTTGTTCAAAAGTAACACGTTCTGGTTGAATTGAGTTTTTCTGCAAATTCTAAGATATACTTGGGTGTAACTCCCCAGGGAAACATCAGATCACAAAATGGGTTGGTTTTTTAGGATTCCCGACTCAGGACACTGCTAATATGTGTTTGTTTTTCGAATCTGAGCTTTGGTTCAAAACTAACACGTTCTGGTTGAATTGAGTTTTTCTGCAAATTCTAAGATATACTTGGGTGTAACTCCCTAGGGAAACATCAGATCACAAAATGGGTTGGTTTTTTAGCATTCCTGACTCAGGACACTACTAATATACGTTTGTTTTTCGAATCTGAGCTTTGGTTCAAAAGTAACACGTTCTGGTTGAATTGAGTTTTTCTGCAAATTTTAAGATATACTTGGGTGTAACTCCCCAGGGAAAAATCAGATCACAAAATGGAGTGGTTTTTTAGCATTCCCGACTCAGGACACTACTAATATACGTTTGTTTTTCGAATCTGAGCTTTGGTTCAAAAGTAACACGTTCTGGTTGAATTGAGTTTTTCTGCAAATTTTAAGATATACTTGGGTGTAACTCCCCAGGGAAAAATCAGATCACAAAATGGAGTGGTTTTTTAGGATTCCCGACTCAGAACACTGCTAATATGTGTTTGTTTTTCGAATCTGAGCTTTGGTTCAAAACTAACACGTTCTGGTTGAATTGAGTTTTTCTGCAAATTCTAAGATATACTTGGGTGTAACTCCCCAGGGAAACTCCAGATCACAAAATGGGTTGGTTATTTAGCATTCCCGACTCAGGACACTACTAATATACGTTTGTTTTTCGAATCTGAGCTTTGGTTCAAAACTAACACGTTCTGGTTCAATTGAGTTTTTCTGCAAATTCTAAGATATACTTGGGTGTAACTCCCCAGGGAAACTCCAGATCACAAAATGGGTTGGTTTTTTAGCATTCCCGACTCAGGACACTACTAATATACGTTTGTTTTTCGAATCTGAGCTTTGGTTCAAAACTAACACGTTCTGGTTGAATTGAGTTTTTCTGCAAATTCTAAGATATACTTGGGTGTAACTCCCCAGGGAAACATCAGATCACAAAATGGAGTGGTTTTTTAGGATTCCCGACTCAGGACACTGCTAATATCTGTTTGTTTTTCGAATCTGAGCTTTGGTTCAAAACTAACACGTTCCGGTTGAATTGAGTTTTTCTGCAAATTCAAAGATATACTTGGGTGTAACTCCCTAGGGAAACATCAGATCACAAAATGGGTTGGTTTTTTAGCATTCCTGACTCAGGACACTACTAATATACGTTTGTTTTTCGAATCTGAGCTTTGGTTCAAAAGTAACACGTTCTGGTTGAATTGAGTTTTTCTGCAAATTTTAAGATATACTTGGGTGTAACTCCCCAGGGAAAAATCAGATCACAAAATGGAGTGGTTTTTTAGGATTCCCGACTCAGGACACTGCTAATATCTGTTTGTTTTTCGAATCTGAGCTTTGGTTCAAAACTAACACGTTCTGGTTGAATTGAGTTTTTCTGCAAATTCTAAGATATACTTGGGTGTAACTCCCTAGGGAAACATCAGATCACAAAATGGGTTGGTTTTTTAGCATTCCTGACTCAGGACACTACTAATATACGTTTGTTTTTCGAATCTGAGCTTTGGTTCAAAAGTAACACGTTCTGGTTGAATTGAGTTTTTCTGCAAATTTTAAGATATACTTGGGTGTAACTCCCCAGGGAAAAATCAGATCACAAAATGGAGTGGTTTTTTAGCATTCCCGACTCAGGACACTACTAATATACGTTTGTTTTTCGAATCTGAGCTTTGGTTCAAAAGTAACACGTTCTGGTTGAATTGAGTTTTTCTGCAAATTTTAAGATATACTTGGGTGTAACTCCCCAGGGAAAAATCAGATCACAAAATGGAGTGGTTTTTTAGGATTCCCGACTCAGAACACTGCTAATATGTGTTTGTTTTTCGAATCTGAGCTTTGGTTCAAAACTAACACGTTCTGGTTGAATTGAGTTTTTCTGCAAATTCTAAGATATACTTGGGTGTAACTCCCCAGGGAAACTCCAGATCACAAAATGGGTTGGTTATTTAGCATTCCCGACTCAGGACACTACTAATATACGTTTGTTTTTCGAATCTGAGCTTTGGTTCAAAAGTAACACGTTCTGGTTGAATTGAGTTTTTCTGCAAATTTTAAGATATACTTGGGTGTAACTCCCCAGGGAAAAATCAGATCACAAAATGGAGTGGTTTTTTAGCATTCCCGACTCAGGACACTACTAATATACGTTTGTTTTTCGAATCTGAGCTTTGGTTCAAAAGTAACACGTTCTGGTTGAATTGAGTTTTTCTGCAAATTTTAAGATATACTTGGGTGTAACTCCCCAGGGAAAAATCAGATCACAAAATGGAGTGGTTTTTTAGGATTCCCGACTCAGAACACTGCTAATATGTGTTTGTTTTTCGAATCTGAGCTTTGGTTCAAAACTAACACGTTCTGGTTGAATTGAGTTTTTCTGCAAATTCTAAGATATACTTGGGTGTAACTCCCCAGGGAAACTCCAGATCACAAAATGGGTTGGTTATTTAGCATTCCCGACTCAGGACACTACTAATATACGTTTGTTTTTCGAATCTGAGCTTTGGTTCAAAAGTAACACGTTCTGGTTGAATTGAGTTTTTCTGCAAATTTTAAGATATACTTGGGTGTAACTCCCCAGGGAAAAATCAGATCACAAAATGGAGTGGTTTTTTAGGATTCCCGACTCAGAACACTGCTAATATGTGTTTGTTTTTCGAATCTGAGCTTTGGTTCAAAACTAACACGTTCTGGTTGAATTGAGTTTTTCTGCAAATTCTAAGATATACTTGGGTGTAACTCCCCAGGGAAACTCCAGATCACAAAATGGGTTGGTTATTTAGCATTCCCGACTCAGGACACTACTAATATACGTTTGTTTTTCGAATCTGAGCTTTGGTTCAAAAGTAACACGTTCTGGTTGAATTGAGTTTTTCTGCAAATTTTAAGATATACTTGGGTGTAACTCCCCAGGGAAAAATCAGATCACAAAATGGAGTGGTTTTTTAGGATTCCCGACTCAGGACACTACTAATATACGTTTGTTTTTCGAATCTGAGCTTTGGTTCAAAACTAACACGTTCTGGTTCAATTGAGTTTTTCTGCAAATTCTAAGATATACTTGGATGTAACTCCCCAGGGAAACTCCAGATCACAAAATGGGTTGGTTTTTTAGCATTCCCGACTCAGGACACTACTAATATACGTTTGTTTTTCGAATCTGAGCTTTGGTTCAAAACTAACACGTTCTGGTTGAATTGAGTTTTTCTGCAAATTCTAAGATATACTTGGGTGTAACTCCCCAGGGAAACATCAGATCACAAAATGGAGTGGTTTTTTAGGATTCCCGACTCAAGACACTGCTAATATCTGTTTGTTTTTCGAATCTGAGCTTTGGTTCAAAACTAACACGTTCCGGTTGAATTGAGTTTTTCTGCAAATTCAAAGATATACTTGGGTGTAACTCCCTAGGGAAACATCAGATCACAAAATGGAGTGGTTTTTTAGCATTCCTGACTCAGGACACTACTAATATACGTTTGTTTTTCGAATCTGAGCTTTGGTTCAAAAGTAACACGTTCTGGTTGAATTTAGTTTTTCTGCAAATTTTAAGATATACTTGGGTGTAACTCCCCAGGGAAAAATCAGATCACAAAATGGAGTGGTTTTTTAGGATTCCCGACTCAGGACACTGCTAATATCTGTTTGTTTTTCGAATCTGAGCTTTGGTTCAAAACTAACACGTTCCGGTTGAATTGAGTTTTTCTGCAAATTCTAAGATATACTTGGGTGTAACTCCCTAGGGAAACATCAGATCACAAAATGGGTGGGTTTTTTAGCATTCCCGACTCAGGACACTACTAATATACGTTTGTTTTTCGAATCTGAGCTTTGGTTCAAAAGTAACACGTTCTGTTTGAATTGAGTTTTTCTGCAAATTTTAAGATATACTTGGGTGTAACTCCCCAGGGAAAAATCAGATCACAAAATGGAGTGGTTTTTTAGCATTCCTGACTCAGGACACTACTAATATACGTTTGTTTTTCGAATCTGAGCTTTGGTTCAAAAGTAACACGTTCTGGTTGAAATGATTTTTTCTGCAAATTCTAAAATATACTTTGGTGTAACTCCCCAGGGAAACTCCAGATCACAAAATGGGTTGGTTTTTTAGCATTCCCGACTCAGGACACTACTAATATACGTTTGTTTTTCGAATCTGAGCTTTGGTTCAAAAGTAACACGTTCTGGTTGAAATGAGTTTTTCTGCAAATTCTAAGATATACTTGGGTGTAACTCCCCAGGGAAACATCAGATCACAAAATGGGTTGGTTTTTTAGCATTCCCGACTCAGGACACTACTAATATACGTTTGTTTTTCGAATCTGAGCTTTGGTTCAAAACTAACACGTTCTGGTTGAATTGAGTTTTTCTGCAAATTCTAAGATATACTTGGGTGTAACTCCCCAGGGAAACATCAGATCACAAAATGGAGTGGTTTTTTAGGATTCCCGACTCAGGACACTGCTAATATCTGTTTGTTTTTCGAATCTGAGCTTTGGTTCAAAACTAACACGTTCTGGTTGAATTGAGTTTTTCTGCAAATTCTAAGATATACTTGGGTGTAACTCCCCAGGGAAAAATCAGATCACAAAATGGAGTGGTTTTTTAGGATTCCCGACTCAGGACACTACTAATATACGTTTGTTTTTCGAATCTGAGCTTTGGTTCAAAACTAACACGTTCCGGTTGAATTGAGTTTTTCTGCAAATTCTAAGATATACTTGGGTGTAACTCCCCAGGGAAAAATCAGATCACAAAATGGAGTGGTTTTTTAGGATTCCCGACTCAGGACACTACTAATATACGTTTGTTTTTCGAATCTGAGCTTTGGTTCAAAACTAACACGTTCCGGTTGAATTGAGTTTTTCTGCAAATTCTAAGATATACTTGGGTGTAACTCCCCAGGGAAAAATCAGATCACAAAATGGAGTGGTTTTTTAGCATTCCCGACTCAGGACACTACTAATATACGTTTGTTTTTCGAATCTGAGCTTTGGTTCAAAAGTAACACGTTCTGCTTGAATTGAGTTTTTCTGCAAATTTTAAGATATACTTGGGTGTAACTCCCCAGGGAAAAATCAGATCACAAAATGGAGTGGTTTTTTAGGATTCCCGACTCAGAACACTGCTAATATGTGTTTGTTTTTCGAATCTGAGCTTTGGTTCAAAACTAACACGTTCTGGTTGAATTGAGTTTTTCTGCAAATTCTAAGATATACTTGGGTGTAACTCCCCAGGGAAACTCCAGATCACAAAATGGGTTGGTTATTTAGCATTCCCGACTCAGGACACTACTAATATACGTTTGTTTTTCGAATCTGAGCTTTGGTTCAAAAGTAACACGTTCTGGTTGAATTGAGTTTTTCTGCAAATTTTAAGATATACTTGGGTGTAACTCCCCAGGGAAAAATCAGATCACAAAATGGAGTGGTTTTTTAGGATTCCCGACTCAGGACACTACTAATATACGTTTGTTTTTCGAATCTGAGCTTTGGTTCAAAACTAACACGTTCTGGTTCAATTGAGTTTTTCTGCAAATTCTAAGATATACTTGGGTGTAACTCCCCAGGGAAACTCCAGATCACAAAATGGGTTGGTTTTTTAGCATTCCCGACTCAGGACACTACTAATATACGTTTGTTTTTCGAATCTGAGCTTTGGTTCAAAACTAACACGTTCTGGTTGAATTGAGTTTTTCTGCAAATTCTAAGATATACTTGGGTGTAACTCCCCAGGGAAACATCAGATCACAAAATGGAGTGGTTTTTTAGGATTCCCGACTCAGGACACTGCTAATATCTGTTTGTTTTTCGAATCTGAGCTTTGGTTCAAAACTAACACGTTCCGGTTGAATTGAGTTTTTCTGCAAATTCAAAGATATACTTGGGTGTAACTCCCTAGGGAAACATCAGATCACAAAATGGGTTGGTTTTTTAGCATTCCTGACTCAGGACACTACTAATATACGTTTGTTTTTCGAATCTGAGCTTTGGTTCAAAAGTAACACGTTCTGGTTGAATTGAGTTTTTCTGCAAATTTTAAGATATACTTGGGTGTAACTCCCCAGGGAAAAATCAGATCACAAAATGGAGTGGTTTTTTAGGATTCCCGACTCAGGACACTACTAATATACGTTTGTTTTTTGAATCTGAGCTTTGGTTCAAAAGTAACACGTTCTGGTTGAATTGAGTTTTTCTGCAAATTTTAAGATATACTTGGGTGTAACTCCCCAGGGAAAAATCAGATCACAAAATGGAGTGGTTTTTTAGCATTCCCGACTCAGGACACTACTAATATACGTTTGTTTTTCGAATCTGAGCTTTGGTTCAAAAGTAACACGTTCTGGTTGAATTGAGTTTTTCTGCAAATTTTAAGATATACTTGGGTGTAACTCCCCAGGGAAAAATCAGATCACAAAATGGAGTGGTTTTTTAGGATTCCCGACTCAGAACACTGCTAATATGTGTTTGTTTTTCGAATCTGAGCTTTGGTTCAAAACTAACACGTTCTGGTTGAATTGAGTTTTTCTGCAAATTCAAAGATATACTTGGGTGTAACTCCCTAGGGAAACATCAGATCACAAAATGGGTTGGTTTTTTAGCATTCCTGACTCAGGACACTACTAATATACGTTTGTTTTTCGAATCTGAGCTTTGGTTCAAAAGTAACACGTTCTGGTTGAATTGAGTTTTTCTGCAAATTTTAAGATATACTTGGGTGTAACTCCCCAGGGAAAAATCAGATCACAAAATGGAGTGGTTTTTTAGGATTCCCGACTCAGGACACTACTAATATACGTTTGTTTTTCGAATCTGAGCTTTGGTTCAAAAGTAACACGTTCTGGTTGAATTGAGTTTTTCTGCAAATTTTAAGATATACTTGGGTGTAACTCCCCAGGGAAAAATCAGATCACAAAATGGAGTGGTTTTTTAGCATTCCCGACTCAGGACACTACTAATATACGTTTGTTTTTCGAATCTGAGCTTTGGTTCAAAAGTAACACGTTCTGGTTGAATTGAGTTTTTCTGCAAATTTTAAGATATACTTGGGTGTAACTCCCCAGGGAAAAATCAGATCACAAAATGGAGTGGTTTTTTAGGATTCCCGACTCAGAACACTGCTAATATGTGTTTGTTTTTCGAATCTGAGCTTTGGTTCAAAACTAACACGTTCTGGTTGAATTGAGTTTTTCTGCAAATTCTAAGATATACTTGGGTGTAACTCCCCAGGGAAACTCCAGATCACAAAATGGGTTGGTTATTTAGCATTCCCGACTCAGGACACTACTAATATACGTTTGTTTTTCGAATCTGAGCTTTGGTTCAAAAGTAACACGTTCTGGTTGAATTGAGTTTTTCTGCAAATTTTAAGATATACTTGGGTGTAACTCCCCAGGGAAAAATCAGATCACAAAATGGAGTGGTTTTTTAGGATTCCCGACTCAGAACACTGCTAATATGTGTTTGTTTTTCGAATCTGAGCTTTGGTTCAAAACTAACACGTTCTGGTTGAATTGAGTTTTTCTGCAAATTCTAAGATATACTTGGGTGTAACTCCCCAGGGAAACTCCAGATCACAAAATGGGTTGGTTATTTAGCATTCCCGACTCAGGACACTACTAATATACGTTTGTTTTTCGAATCTGAGCTTTGGTTCAAAAGTAACACGTTCTGGTTGAATTGAGTTTTTCTGCAAATTTTAAGATATACTTGGGTGTAACTCCCCAGGGAAAAATCAGATCACAAAATGGAGTGGTTTTTTAGGATTCCCGACTCAGGACACTACTAATATACGTTTGTTTTTCGAATCTGAGCTTTGGTTCAAAACTAACACGTTCTGGTTCAATTGAGTTTTTCTGCAAATTCTAAGATATACTTGGGTGTAACTCCCCAGGGAAACTCCAGATCACAAAATGGGTTGGTTTTTTAGCATTCCCGACTCAGGACACTACTAATATACGTTTGTTTTTCGAATCTGAGCTTTGGTTCAAAACTAACACGTTCTGGTTGAATTGAGTTTTTCTGCAAATTCTAAGATATACTTGGGTGTAACTCCCCAGGGAAACATCAGATCACAAAATGGAGTGGTTTTTTAGGATTCCCGACTCAGGACACTGCTAATATCTGTTTGTTTTTCGAATCTGAGCTTTGGTTCAAAACTAACACGTTCCGGTTGAATTGAGTTTTTCTGCAAATTCAAAGATATACTTGGGTGTAACTCCCTAGGGAAACATCAGATCACAAAATGGGTTGGTTTTTTAGCATTCCTGACTCAGGACACTACTAATATACGTTTGTTTTTCGAATCTGAGCTTTGGTTCAAAAGTAACACGTTCTGGTTGAATTTAGTTTTTCTGCAAATTTTAAGATATACTTGGGTGTAACTCCCCAGGGAAAAATCAGATCACAAAATGGAGTGGTTTTTTAGGATTCCCGACTCAGGACACTGCTAATATCTGTTTGTTTTTCGAATCTGAGCTTTGGTTCAAAACTAACACGTTCCGGTTGAATTGAGTTTTTCTGCAAATTCTAAGATATACTTGGGTGTAACTCCCTAGGGAAACATCAGATCACAAAATGGGTGGGTTTTTTAGCATTCCCAACTCAGGACACTACTAATATACGTTTGTTTTTCGAATCTGAGCTTTGGTTCAAAAGTAACACGTTCTGTTTGAATTGAGTTTTTCTGCAAATTTTAAGATATACTTGGGTGTAACTCCCCAGGGAAAAATCAGATCACAAAATGGAGTGGTTTTTTAGCATTCCTGACTCAGGACACTACTAATATACGTTTGTTTTTCGAATCTGAGCTTTGGTTCAAAAGTAACACGTTCTGGTTGAAATGATTTTTTCTGCAAATTCTAAAATATACTTTGGTGTAACTCCCCAGGGAAACTCCAGATCACAAAATGGGTTGGTTTTTTAGCATTCCCGACTCAGGACACTACTAATATACGTTTGTTTTTCGAATCTGAGCTTTGGTTCAAAAGTAACACGTTCTGGTTGAAATGAGTTTTTCTGCAAATTCTAAGATATACTTTGGTATAACTCCCCAGGGAAACATCAGATCACAAAATGGGTTGGTTTTTTAGCATTCCCGACTCAGGACACTACTAATATACGTTTGTTTTTCGAATCTGAGCTTTGGTTCAAAACTAACACGTTCTGGTTGAATTGAGTTTTTCTGCAAATTCTAAGATATACTTGGGTGTAACTCCCCAGGGAAACATCAGATCACAAAATGGAGTGGTTTTTTAGGATTCCCGACTCAGGACACTGCTAATATCTGTTTGTTTTTCGAATCTGAGCTTTGGTTCAAAACTAACACGTTCTGGTTGAATTGAGTTTTTCTGCAAATTCTAAGATATACTTGGGTGTAACTCCCCAGGGAAAAATCAGATCACAAAATGGAGTGGTTTTTTAGGATTCCCGACTCAGGACACTACTAATATACGTTTGTTTTTCGAATCTGAGCTTTGGTTCAAAACTAACACGTTCCGGTTGAATTGAGTTTTTCTGCAAATTCTAAGATATACTTGGGTGTAACTCCCCAGGGAAAAATCAGATCACAAAATGGAGTGGTTTTTTAGGATTCCCGACTCAGGACACTACTAATATACGTTTGTTTTTCGAATCTGAGCTTTGGTTCAAAACTAACACGTTCCGGTTGAATTGAGTTTTTCTGCAAATTCTAAGATATACTTGGGTGTAACTCCCCAGGGAAAAATCAGATCACAAAATGGAGTGGTTTTTTAGCATTCCCGACTCAGGACACTACTAATATACGTTTGTTTTTCGAATCTGAGCTTTGGTTCAAAACTAACACGTTCTGGTTGAATTGAGTTTTTCTGCAAATTTTAAGATATACTTGGGTGTAACTCCCCAGGGAAAAATCAGATCACAAAATGGAGTGGTTTTTTAGGATTCCCGACTCAGGACACTGCTAATATCTGTTTGTTTTTCGAATCTGAGCTTTGGTTCAAAACTAACACGTTCCGGTTGAATTGAGTTTTTCTGCAAATTCTAAGATATACTTGGGTGTAACTCCCTAGGGAAACATCAGATCACAAAATGGGTGGGTTTTTTTGCATTCCCGACTCAGGACACTACTAATATACGTTTGTTTTTCGAATCTGAGCTTTGGTTCAAAAGTAACACGTTCTGTTTGAATTGAGTTTTTCTGCAAATTTTAAGATATACTTGGGTGTAACTCCCCAGGGAAAAATCAGATCACAAAATGGAGTGGTTTTTTAGCATTCCTGACTCAGGACACTACTAATATACGTTTGTTTTTCGAATCTGAGCTTTGGTTCAAAAGTAACACGTTCTGGTTGAAATGATTTTTTCTGCAAATTCTAAAATATACTTTGGTGTAACTCCCCAGGGAAACTCCAGATCACAAAATGGGTTGGTTTTTTAGCATTCCCGACTCAGGACACTACTAATATACGTTTGTTTTTCGAATCTGAGCTTTGGTTCAAAAGTAACACGTTCTGGTTGAAATGAGTTTTTCTGCAAATTCTAAGATATACTTTGGTATAACTCCCCAGGGAAACATCAGATCACAAAATGGGTTGGTTTTTTAGCATTCCCGACTCAGGACACTACTAATATACGTTTGTTTTTCGAATCTGAGCTTTGGTTCAAAACTAACACGTTCTGGTTGAATTGAGTTTTTCTGCAAATTCTAAGATATACTTGGGTGTAACTCCCCAGGGAAACATCAGATCACAAAATGGAGTGGTTTTTTAGGATTCCCGACTCAGGACACTGCTAATATCTGTTTGTTTTTCGAATCTGAGCTTTGGTTCAAAACTAACACGTTCTGGTTGAATTGAGTTTTTCTGCAAATTCTAAGATATACTTGGGTGTAACTCCCCAGGGAAAAATCAGATCACAAAATGGAGTGGTTTTTTAGGATTCCCGACTCAGGACACTACTAATATACGTTTGTTTTTCGAATCTGAGCTTTGGTTCAAAACTAACACGTTCCGGTTGAATTGAGTTTTTCTGCAAATTCTAAGATATACTTGGGTGTAACTCCCCAGGGAAAAATCAGATCACAAAATGGAGTGGTTTTTTAGGATTCCCGACTCAGGACACTACTAATATACGTTTGTTTTTCGAATCTGAGCTTTGGTTCAAAACTAACACGTTCCGGTTGAATTGAGTTTTTCTGCAAATTCTAAGATATACTTGGGTGTAACTCCCCAGGGAAAAATCAGATCACAAAATGGAGTGGTTTTTTAGCATTCCCGACTCAGGACACTACTAATATACGTTTGTTTTTCGAATCTGAGCTTTGGTTCAAAACTAACACGTTCTGGTTGAATTGAGTTTTTCTGCAAATTTTAAGATATACTTGGGTGTAACTCCCCAGGGAAAAATCAGATCACAAAATGGAGTGGTTTTTTAGGATTCCCGACTCAGAACACTGCTAATATGTGTTTGTTTTTCGAATCTGAGCTTTGGTTCAAAACTAACACGTTCTGGTTGAATTGAGTTTTTCTGCAAATTCTAAGATATACTTGGGTGTAACTCCCCAGGGAAACTCCAGATCACAAAATGGGTTGGTTATTTAGCATTCCCGACTCAGGACACTACTAATATACGTTTGTTTTTCGAATCTGAGCTTTGGTTCAAAAGTAACACGTTCTGGTTGAATTGAGTTTTTCTGCAAATTTTAAGATATACTTGGGTGTAACTCCCCAGGGAAAAATCAGATCACAAAATGGAGTGGTTTTTTAGGATTCCCGACTCAGGACACTACTAATATACGTTTGTTTTTCGAATCTGAGCTTTGGTTCAAAAGTAACACGTTCTGGTTGAATTGAGTTTTTCTGCAAATTTTAAGATATACTTGGGTGTAACTCCCCAGGGAAAAATCAGATCACAAAATGGAGTGGTTTTTTAGCATTCCCGACTCAGGACACTACTAATATACGTTTGTTTTTCGAATCTGAGCTTTGGTTCAAAAGTAACACGTTCTGGTTGAATTGAGTTTTTCTGCAAATTTTAAGATATACTTGGGTGTAACTCCCCAGGGAAAAATCAGATCACAAAATGGAGTGGTTTTTTAGGATTCCCGACTCAGAACACTGCTAATATGTGTTTGTTTTTCGAATCTGAGCTTTGGTTCAAAACTAACACGTTCTGGTTGAATTGAGTTTTTCTGCAAATTCTAAGATATACTTGGGTGTAACTCCCCAGGGAAACTCCAGATCACAAAATGGGTTGGTTATTTAGCATTCCCGACTCAGGACACTACTAATATAAGTTTGTTTTTCGAATCTGAGCTTTGGTTCAAAAGTAACACGTTCTGGTTGAATTGAGTTTTTCTGCAAATTTTAAGATATACTTGGGTGTAACTCCCCAGGGAAAAATCAGATCACAAAATGGAGTGGTTTTTTAGCATTCCCGACTCAGGACACTACTAATATACGTTTGTTTTTCGAATCTGAGCTTTGGTTCAAAAGTAACACGTTCTGGTTGAATTGAGTTTTTCTGCAAATTTTAAGATATACTTGGGTGTAACTCCCCAGGGAAAAATCAGATCACAAAATGGAGTGGTTTTTTAGGATTCCCGACTCAGAACACTGCTAATATGTGTTTGTTTTTCGAATCTGAGCTTTGGTTCAAAACTAACACGTTCTGGTTGAATTGAGTTTTTCTGCAAATTCTAAGATATACTTGGGTGTAACTCCCCAGGGAAACTCCAGATCACAAAATGGGTTGGTTATTTAGCATTCCCGACTCAGGACACTACTAATATACGTTTGTTTTTCGAATCTGAGCTTTGGTTCAAAAGTAACACGTTCTGGTTGAATTGAGTTTTTCTGCAAATTTTAAGATATACTTGGGTGTAACTCCCCAGGGAAAAATCAGATCACAAAATGGAGTGGTTTTTTAGGATTCCCGACTCAGAACACTGCTAATATGTGTTTGTTTTTCGAATCTGAGCTTTGGTTCAAAACTAACACGTTCTGGTTGAATTGAGTTTTTCTGCAAATTCTAAGATATACTTGGGTGTAACTCCCCAGGGAAACTCCAGATCACAAAATGGGTTGGTTATTTAGCATTCCCGACTCAGGACACTACTAATATACGTTTGTTTTTCGAATCTGAGCTTTGGTTCAAAAGTAACACGTTCTGGTTGAATTGAGTTTTTCTGCAAATTTTAAGATATACTTGGGTGTAACTCCCCAGGGAAAAATCAGATCACAAAATGGAGTGGTTTTTTAGGATTCCCGACTCAGGACACTACTAATATACGTTTGTTTTTCGAATCTGAGCTTTGGTTCAAAACTAACACGTTCTGGTTCAATTGAGTTTTTCTGCAAATTCTAAGATATACTTGGGTGTAACTCCCCAGGGAAACTCCAGATCACAAAATGGGTTGGTTTTTTAGCATTCCCGACTCAGGACACTACTAATATACGTTTGTTTTTCGAATCTGAGCTTTGGTTCAAAAGTAACACGTTCTGGTTGAATTGAGTTTTTCTGCAAATTTTAAGATATACTTGGGTGTAACTCCCCAGGGAAACATCAGATCACAAAATGGAGTGGTTTTTTAGGATTCCCGACTCAGGACACTGCTAATATCTGTTTGTTTTTCGAATCTGAGCTTTGGTTCAAAACTAACACGTTCCGGTTGAATTGAGTTTTTCTGCAAATTCAAAGATATACTTGGGTGTAACTCCCTAGGGAAACATCAGATCACAAAATGGGTTGGTTTTTTAGCATTCCTGACTCAGGACACTACTAATATACGTTTGTTTTTCGAATCTGAGCTTTGGTTCAAAAGTAACACGTTCTGGTTGAATTGAGTTTTTCTGCAAATTTTAAGATATACTTGGGTGTAACTCCCCAGGGAAAAATCAGATCACAAAATGGAGTGGTTTTTTAGGATTCCCGACTCAGGACACTGCTAATATCTGTTTGTTTTTCGAATCTGAGCTTTGGTTCAAAACTAACACGTTCCGGTTGAATTGAGTTTTTCTGCAAATTCTAAGATATACTTGGGTGTAACTCCCTAGGGAAACATCAGATCACAAAATGGGTGGGTTTTTTAGCATTCCCGACTCAGGACACTACTAATATACGTTTGTTTTTCGAATCTGAGCTTTGGTTCAAAAGTAACACGTTCTGTTTGAATTGAGTTTTTCTGCAAATTTTAAGATATACTTGGGTGTAACTCCCCAGGGAAAAATCAGATCACAAAATGGAGTGGTTTTTTAGGATTCCCGACTCAGGACACTGCGAATATGTGTTTGTTTTTCGAATCTGAGCTTTGGTTCAAAACTAACACGTTCTGGTTGAATTGAGTTTTTCTGCAAATTCTAAGATATACTTGGGTGTAACTCCCCAGGGAAACATCAGATCACAAAATGGGTTGGTTTTTTAGCATTCCTGACTCAGGACACTACTAATATACGTTTGGTTTTCGAATCTGAGCTTTGGTTTAAAAGTAACACGTTCTGGTTGAAATGAGTTTTTCTGCAAATTCTAAAATATACTTTGGTATAACTCCCCAGGGAAACATCAGATCACAAAATGGGTTGGTTTTTTAGCATTCCCGACTCAGGACACTACTAATATACGTTTGTTTTTCGAATCTGAGCTTTGGTTCAAAACTAACACGTTCTGGTTGAATTGAGTTTTTCTGCAAATTCTAAGATATACTTGGGTGTAACTCCCCAGGGAAACATCAGATCACAAAATGGAGTGGTTTTTTAGGATTCCCGACTCAGGACACTGCTAATATCTGTTTGTTTTTCGAATCTGAGCTTTGGTTCAAAACTAACATGTTCCGGTTGAATTGAGTTTTTCTGCAAATTCTAAGATATACTTGGGTGTAACTCCCTAGGGAAACATCAGATCACAAAATGGAGTGGTTTTTTAGGATTCCCGACTCAGGACACTGCTAATATGTGTTTGTTTTTCGAATCTGAGCTTTTGTTCAAAAGTAACACGTTCTGGTTGAATTGAGTTTTTCTGCAAATTCTAAGATATACTTGGGTGTAACTCCCCAGGGAAACATCAGATCACAAAATGGAGTGGTTTTTTAGGATTCCCGACTCAGGACACTGCTAATATGTGTTTGTTTTTCGAATCTGAGCTTTGATTCAAAAGTAACACGTTCTGGTTGAAATGAGTTTTTCTGCAAATTCTAAGATATACTTTGGTGTAACTCCCCAGGGAAACTCCAGATCACAAAATGGAGTGGTTTTTTAGCATTCCTGACTCAGGACACTACTAATATACGTTTGTTTTTCGAATCTGAGCTTTGGTTCAAAACTAACACGTTCCGGTTGAATTGAGTTTTTCTGCAAATTCTAAGATATACTTGGGTGTAACTCCCTA
Source organism: Thamnophis sirtalis (assembly GCF_051295495.1). Classification (NCBI taxonomy): domain Eukaryota; kingdom Metazoa; phylum Chordata; class Lepidosauria; order Squamata; family Natricidae; genus Thamnophis; species Thamnophis sirtalis. The sequence continues at coordinate 155,774 of NW_028261411.1, read as the reverse complement.
GGGAAACATCAGATCACAAAATGGGTGGGTTTTTTAGCATTCCCGACTCAGGACACTGCTAATATCTGTTTGTTTTTCGAATCTGAGCTTTGGTTCAAAACTAACACGTTCTGGTTGAATTGAGTTTTTCTGCAAATTCTAAAATATACTTGGGTGTAACTCCCCAGGGAAAAATCAGATCACAAAATGGGTTGGTTTTTTAGCATTCCCGACTCAGGACACTACCTATATACGTTTGTTTTTCGAATCTAAGCTTTGGTTCAAAAGTAACACGTTCTGGTTGAATTGAGTTTTTCTGCAAATTCTAAGATATACTTGGGTGTAACTCCCCAGGGAAAAATCAGATCACAAAATGGAGTGGTTTTTTAGCATTCCCGACTCAGGACACTACTAATATACGTTTGTTTTTCGAATCTGAGCTTTGGTTCAAAACTAACACGTTCTGGTTGAATTGAGTTTTTCTGCAAATTTTAAGATATACTTGGGTGTAACTCCCCAGGGAAAAATCAGATCACAAAATGGAGTGGTTTTTTAGGATTCCCGACTCAGAACACTGCTAATATGTGTTTGTTTTTCGAATCTGAGCTTTGGTTCAAAACTAACACGTTCTGGTTGAATTGAGTTTTTCTGCAAATTCTAAGATATACTTGGGTGTAACTCCCCAGGGAAACTCCAGATCACAAAATGGGTTGGTTATTTAGCATTCCCGACTCAGGACACTACTAATATACGTTTGTTTTTCGAATCTGAGCTTTGGTTCAAAAGTAACACGTTCTGGTTGAATTGAGTTTTTCTGCAAATTTTAAGATATACTTGGGTGTAACTCCCCAGGGAAAAATCAGATCACAAAATGGAGTGGTTTTTTAGGATTCCCGACTCAGGACACTACTAATATACGTTTGTTTTTCGAATCTGAGCTTTGGTTCAAAACTAACATGTTCTAGTTCAATTGAGTTTTTCTGCAAATTCTAAGATATACTTGGGTGTAACTCCCCAGGGAAACTCCAGATCACAAAATGGGTTGGTTTTTTAGCATTCCCGACTCAGGACACTACTAATATACGTTTGTTTTTCGAATCTGAGCTTTGATTCAAAAGTAACACGTTCTGGTTAAATTGAGTTTTTCTGCAAATTCTAAGATATACTTGGGTGTAACTCCCCAGGGAAACATCAGATCACAAAATGGAGTGGTTTTTTAGGATTCCCGACTCAGGACACTGCTAATATGTGTTTGTTTTTCGAATCTGAGCTTTTGTTCAAAAGTAACACGTTCTGGTTGAATTGAGTTTTTCTGCAAATTCTAAGATATACTTGGGTGTAACTCCCCAGGGAAAAATCAGATCACAAAATGGAGTGGTTTTTTAGGATTCCCGACTCAGAACACTGCTAATATGTGTTTGTTTTTCGAATCTGAGCTTTGGTTCAAAACTAACACGTTCTGGTTGAATTGAGTTTTTCTGCAAATTCTAAGATATACTTGGGTGTAACTCCCCAGGGAAACTCCAGATCACAAAATGGGTTGGTTATTTAGCATTCCCGACTCAGGACACTACTAATATACGTTTGTTTTTCGAATCTGAGCTTTGGTTCAAAAGTAACACGTTCTGGTTGAATTGAGTTTTTCTGCAAATTTTAAGATATACTTGGGTGTAACTCCCCAGGGAAAAATCAGATCACAAAATGGAGTGGTTTTTTAGGATTCCCGACTCAGAACACTGCTAATATGTGTTTGTTTTTCGAATCTGAGCTTTGGTTCAAAACTAACACGTTCTGGTTGAATTGAGTTTTTCTGCAAATTCTAAGATATACTTGGGTGTAACTCCCCAGGGAAACTCCAGATCACAAAATGGGTTGGTTATTTAGCATTCCCGACTCAGGACACTACTAATATACGTTTGTTTTTCGAATCTGAGCTTTGGTTCAAAAGTAACACGTTCTGGTTGAATTGAGTTTTTCTGCAAATTTTAAGATATACTTGGGTGTAACTCCCCAGGGAAAAATCAGATCACAAAATGGAGTGGTTTTTTAGGATTCCCGACTCAGGACACTACTAATATACGTTTGTTTTTCGAATCTGAGCTTTGGTTCAAAACTAACACGTTCTGGTTCAATTGAGTTTTTCTGCAAATTCTAAGATATACTTGGGTGTAACTCCCCAGGGAAACTCCAGATCACAAAATGGGTTGGTTTTTTAGCATTCCCGACTCAGGACACTACTAATATACGTTTGTTTTTCGAATCTGAGCTTTGGTTCAAAAGTAACACGTTCTGGTTGAATTGAGTTTTTCTGCAAATTTTAAGATATACTTGGGTGTAACTCCCCAGGGAAACATCAGATCACAAAATGGAGTGGTTTTTTAGGATTCCCGACTCAGGACACTGCTAATATCTGTTTGTTTTTCGAATCTGAGCTTTGGTTCAAAACTAACACGTTCCGGTTGAATTGAGTTTTTCTGCAAATTCAAAGATATACTTGGGTGTAACTCCCTAGGGAAACATCAGATCACAAAATGGGTTGGTTTTTTAGCATTCCTGACTCAGGACACTACTAATATACGTTTGTTTTTCGAATCTGAGCTTTGGTTCAAAAGTAACACGTTCTGGTTGAATTGAGTTTTTCTGCAAATTTTAAGATATACTTGGGTGTAACTCCCCAAGGAAAAATCAGATCACAAAATGGAGTGGTTTTTTAGGATTCCCGACTCAGGACACTGCTAATATCTGTTTGTTTTTCGAATCTGAGCTTTGGTTCAAAACTAACACGTTCCGGTTGAATTGAGTTTTTCTGCAAATTCTAAGATATACTTGGGTGTAACTCCCTAGGGAAACATCAGATCACAAAATGGGTGGGTTTTTTAGCATTCCCGACTCAGGACACTACTAATATACGTTTGTTTTTCGAATCTGAGCTTTGGTTCAAAAGTAACACGTTCTGTTTGAATTGAGTTTTTCTGCAAATTTTAAGATATACTTGGGTGTAACTCCCCAGGGAAAAATCAGATCACAAAATGGAGTGGTTTTTTAGGATTCCCGACTCAGGACACTGCGAATATGTGTTTGTTTTTCGAATCTGAGCTTTGGTTCAAAACTAACACGTTCTGGTTGAATTGAGTTTTTCTGCAAATTCTAAGATATACTTGGGTGTAACTCCCCAGGGAAACATCAGATCACAAAATGGGTTGGTTTTTTAGCATTCCTGACTCAGGACACTACTAATATACGTTTGGTTTTCGAATCTGAGCTTTGGTTTAAAAGTAACACGTTCTGGTTGAAATGAGTTTTTCTGCAAATTCTAAAATATACTTTGGTATAACTCCCCAGGGAAACATCAGATCACAAAATGGGTTGGTTTTTTAGCATTCCCGACTCAGGACACTACTAATATACGTTTGTTTTTCGAATCTGAGCTTTGGTTCAAAACTAACACGTTCTGGTTGAATTGAGTTTTTCTGCAAATTCTAAGATATACTTGGGTGTAACTCCCCAGGGAAACATCAGATCACAAAATGGAGTGGTTTTTTAGGATTCCCGACTCAGGACACTGCTAATATCTGTTTGTTTTTCGAATCTGAGCTTTGGTTCAAAACTAACATGTTCCGGTTGAATTGAGTTTTTCTGCAAATTCTAAGATATACTTGGGTGTAACTCCCTAGGGAAACATCAGATCACAAAATGGAGTGGTTTTTTAGGATTCCCGACTCAGGACACTGCTAATATGTGTTTGTTTTTCGAATCTGAGCTTTTGTTCAAAAGTAACACGTTCTGGTTGAATTGAGTTTTTCTGCAAATTCTAAGATATACTTGGGTGTAACTCCCCAGGGAAACATCAGATCACAAAATGGAGTGGTTTTTTAGGATTCCCGACTCAGGACACTGCTAATATGTGTTTGTTTTTCGAATCTGAGCTTTGATTCAAAAGTAACACGTTCTGGTTGAAATGAGTTTTTCTGCAAATTCTAAGATATACTTTGGTGTAACTCCCCAGGGAAACTCCAGATCACAAAATGGAGTGGTTTTTTAGCATTCCTGACTCAGGACACTACTAATATACGTTTGTTTTTCGAATCTGAGCTTTGGTTCAAAACTAACACGTTCCGGTTGAATTGAGTTTTTCTGCAAATTCTAAGATATACTTGGGTGTAACTCCCTAGGGAAACATCAGATCACAAAATGGGTGGGTTTTTTAGCATTCCCGACTCAGGACACTGCTAATATCTGTTTGTTTTTCGAATCTGAGCTTTGGTTCAAAACTAACACGTTCTGGTTGAATTGAGTTTTTCTGCAAATTCTAAAATATACTTGGGTGTAACTCCCCAGGGAAAAATCAGATCACAAAATGGGTTGGTTTTTTAGCATTCCCGACTCAGGACACTACCTATATACGTTTGTTTTTCGAATCTAAGCTTTGGTTCAAAAGTAACACGTTCTGGTTGAATTGAGTTTTTCTGCAAATTCTAAGATATACTTGGGTGTAACTCCCCAGGGAAAAATCAGATCACAAAATGGAGTGGTTTTTTAGCATTCCCGACTCAGGACACTACTAATATACGTTTGTTTTTCGAATCTGAGCTTTGGTTCAAAACTAACACGTTCTGGTTGAATTGAGTTTTTCTGCAAATTTTAAGATATACTTGGGTGTAACTCCCCAGGGAAAAATCAGATCACAAAATGGAGTGGTTTTTTAGGATTCCCGACTCAGAACACTGCTAATATGTGTTTGTTTTTCGAATCTGAGCTTTGGTTCAAAACTAACACGTTCTGGTTGAATTGAGTTTTTCTGCAAATTCTAAGATATACTTGGGTGTAACTCCCCAGGGAAACTCCAGATCACAAAATGGGTTGGTTATTTAGCATTCCCGACTCAGGACACTACTAATATACGTTTGTTTTTCGAATCTGAGCTTTGGTTCAAAAGTAACACGTTCTGGTTGAATTGAGTTTTTCTGCAAATTTTAAGATATACTTGGGTGTAACTCCCCAGGGAAAAATCAGATCACAAAATGGAGTGGTTTTTTAGGATTCCCGACTCAGGACACTACTAATATACGTTTGTTTTTCGAATCTGAGCTTTGGTTCAAAACTAACATGTTCTAGTTCAATTGAGTTTTTCTGCAAATTCTAAGATATACTTGGGTGTAACTCCCCAGGGAAACTCCAGATCACAAAATGGGTTGGTTTTTTAGCATTCCCGACTCAGGACACTACTAATATACGTTTGTTTTTCGAATCTGAGCTTTGATTCAAAAGTAACACGTTCTGGTTAAATTGAGTTTTTCTGCAAATTCTAAGATATACTTGGGTGTAACTCCCCAGGGAAACATCAGATCACAAAATGGAGTGGTTTTTTAGGATTCCCGACTCAGGACACTGCTAATATGTGTTTGTTTTTCGAATCTGAGCTTTTGTTCAAAAGTAACACGTTCTGGTTGAATTGAGTTTTTCTGCAAATTCTAAGATATACTTGGGTGTAACTCCCCAGGGAAACATCAGATCACAAAATGGAGTGGTTTTTTAGGATTCCCAACTCAGGACACTGCTAATATGTGTTTGTTTTTCGAATCTGAGCTTTGGTTCAAAACTAACACGTTCCGGTTGAATTGAGTTTTTCTGCAAATTCTAAGATATACTTGGGTGTAACTCCCTAGGGAAACATCAGATCACAAAATGGGTTGGTTTTTTAGCATTCCCAACTCAGGACACTACTAATATACGTTTGTTTTTCGAATCTGAGCTTTGGTTCAAAAGTAACACGTTCTGGTTGAATTGAGTTTTTCTGCAAATTTTAAGATATACTTGGGTGTAACTCCCCAGGGAAAAATCAGATCACAAAATGGAGTGGTTTTTTAGGATTCCCGACTCAGGACACTGCTAATATGTGTTTGTTTTTCGAATCTGAGCTTTGGTTCAAAACTAACACGTTCTGGTTGAATTGAGTTTTTCTGCAAATTCTAAGATATACTTGGGTGTAACTCCCCAGGGAAAAATCAGATCACAAAATGGAGTGGTTTTTTAGCATTCCTGACTCAGGACACTACTAATATACGTTTGTTTTTCGAATCTGAGCTTTGGTTCAAAAGTAACATGTTCTGGTTCAATTGAGTTTTTCTGCAAATTCTAAGATATACTTGGGTGTAACTCCCCAGGGAAACTCCAGATCACAAAATGGGTTGGTTATTTAGCATTCCCGACTCAGGACACTACTAATATACGTTTGTTTTTCGAATCTGAGCTTTGATTCAAAAGTAACACGTTCTGGTTAAATTGAGTTTTTCTGCAAATTCTAAGATATACTTGGGTGTAACTCCCCAGGGAAACATCAGATCACAAAATGGAGTGGTTTTTTAGGATTCCCGACTCAGGACACTGCTAATATGTGTTTGTTTTTCGAATCTGAGCTTTTGTTCAAAAGTAACACGTTCTGGTTGAATTGAGTTTTTCTGCAAATTCTAAGATATACTTGGGTGTAACTCCCCAGGGAAACATCAGATCACAAAATGGAGTGGTTTTTTAGGATTCCCGACTCAGGACACTGCTAATATCTGTTTGTTTTTCGAATCTGAGCTTTGGTTCAAAACTAACACGTTCTGGTTGAATTGAGTTTTTCTGCAAATTCTAAGATATACTTGGGTGTAACTCCCTAGGGAAACATCAGATCACAAAATGGGTTGGTTTTTTAGCATTCCTGACTCAGGACACTACTAATATACGTTTGTTTTTCGAATCTGAGCTTTGGTTCAAAAGTAACACGTTCTGTTTGAATTGAGTTTTTCTGCAAATTTTAAGATATACTTGGGTGTAACTCCCCAGGGAAAAATCAGATCACAAAATGGAGTGGTTTTTTAGGATTCCCGACTCAGGACACTGCGAATATGTGTTTGTTTTTCGAATCTGAGCTTTGGTTCAAAACTCACACGTTCTGGTTGAATTGAGTTTTTCTGCAAATTCTAAGATATACTTGGGTGTAACTCCCCAGGGAAACATCAGATCACAAAATGGGTTGGTTTTTTAGCATTCCTGACTCAGGACACTACTAATATACGTTTGGTTTTCGAATCTGAGCTTTGGTTTAAAAGTAACACGTTCTGGTTGAAATGAGTTTTTCTGCAAATTCTAAAATATACTTTGGTATAACTCCCCAGGGAAACATCAGATCACAAAATGGGTTGGTTTTTTAGCATTCCCGACTCAGGACACTACTAATATACGTTTGTTTTTCGAATCTGAGCTTTGGTTCAAAACTAACACGTTCTGGTTGAATTGAGTTTTTCTGCAAATTCTAAGATATACTTGGGTGTAACTCCCTAGGGAAACATCAGATCACAAAATGGGTGGGTTTTTTAGCATTCCCGACTCAGGACACTGCTAATATCTGTTTGTTTTTCGAATCTGAGCTTTGGTTCAAAACTAACACGTTCTGGTTGAATTGAGTTTTTCTGCAAATTCTAAAATATACTTGGGTGTAACTCCCCAGGGAAAAATCAGATCACAAAATGGGTTGGTTTTTTAGCATTCCCGACTCAGGACACTACCTATATACGTTTGTTTTTCGAATCTAAGCTTTGGTTCAAAAGTAACACGTTCTGGTTGAATTGAGTTTTTCTGCAAATTCTAAGATATACTTGGGTGTAACTCCCCAGGGAAAAATCAGATCACAAAATGGAGTGGTTTTTTAGCATTCCCGACTCAGGACACTACTAATATACGTTTGTTTTTCGAATCTGAGCTTTGGTTCAAAAGTAACACGTTCTGGTTGAATTGAGTTTTTCTGCAAATTTTAAGATATACTTGGGTGTAACTCCCCAGGGAAAAATCAGATCACAAAATGGAGTGGTTTTTTAGGATTCCCGACTCAGAACACTGCTAATATGTGTTTGTTTTTCGAATCTGAGCTTTGGTTCAAAACTAACACGTTCTGGTTGAATTGAGTTTTTCTGCAAATTCTAAGATATACTTGGGTGTAACTCCCCAGGGAAACTCCAGATCACAAAATGGGTTGGTTATTTAGCATTCCCGACTCAGGACACTACTAATATACGTTTGTTTTTCGAATCTGAGCTTTGGTTCAAAAGTAACACGTTCTGGTTGAATTGAGTTTTTCTGCAAATTTTAAGATATACTTGGGTGTAACTCCCCAGGGAAAAATCAGATCACAAAATGGAGTGGTTTTTTAGGATTCCCGACTCAGGACACTACTAATATACGTTTGTTTTTCGAATCTGAGCTTTGGTTCAAAACTAACATGTTCTAGTTCAATTGAGTTTTTCTGCAAATTCTAAGATATACTTGGGTGTAACTCCCCAGGGAAACTCCAGATCACAAAATGGGTTGGTTTTTTAGCATTCCCGACTCAGGACACTACTAATATACGTTTGTTTTTCGAATCTGAGCTTTGATTCAAAAGTAACACGTTCTGGTTAAATTGAGTTTTTCTGCAAATTCTAAGATATACTTGGGTGTAACTCCCCAGGGAAACATCAGATCACAAAATGGAGTGGTTTTTTAGGATTCCCAACTCAGGACACTGCTAATATGTGTTTGTTTTTCGAATCTGAGCTTTTGTTCAAAAGTAACACGTTCTGGTTGAATTGAGTTTTTCTGCAAATTCTAAGATATACTTGGGTGTAACTCCCCAGGGAAACATCAGATCACAAAATGGAGTGGTTTTTTAGGATTCCCAACTCAGGACACTGCTAATATGTGTTTGTTTTTCGAATCTGAGCTTTGGTTCAAAACTAACACGTTCCGGTTGAATTGAGTTTTTCTGCAAATTCTAAGATATACTTGGGTGTAACTCCCTAGGGAAACATCAGATCACAAAATGGGTTGGTTTTTTAGCATTCCCAACTCAGGACACTACTAATATACGTTTGTTTTTCGAATCTGAGCTTTGGTTCAAAAGTAACACGTTCTGGTTGAATTGAGTTTTTCTGCAAATTTTAAGATATACTTGGGTGTAACTCCCCAGGGAAAAATCAGATCACAAAATGGAGTGGTTTTTTAGGATTCCCGACTCAGGACACTGCTAATATGTGTTTGTTTTTCGAATCTGAGCTTTGGTTCAAAACTAACACGTTCTGGTTGAATTGAGTTTTTCTGCAAATTCTAAGATATACTTGGGTGTAACTCCCCAGGGAAAAATCAGATCACAAAATGGGTTGGTTTTTTAGCATTCCCAACTCAGGACACTACTAATATACGTTTGTTTTTCGAATCTGAGCTTTGGTTCAAAAGTAACACGTTCTGGTTGAATTGAGTTTTTCTGCAAATTTTAAGATATACTTGGGTGTAACTCCCCAGGGAAAAATCAGATCACAAAATGGAGTGGTTTTTTAGGATTCCCGACTCAGGACACTGCTAATATGTGTTTGTTTTTCGAATCTGAGCTTTGGTTCAAAACTAACACGTTCTGGTTGAATTGAGTTTTTCTGCAAATTCTAAGATATACTTGGGTGTAACTCCCCAGGGAAAAATCAGATCACAAAATGGAGTGGTTTTTTAGCATTCCTGACTCAGGACACTACTAATATACGTTTGTTTTTCGAATCTGAGCTTTGGTTCAAAAGTAACATGTTCTGGTTCAATTGAGTTTTTCTGCAAATTCTAAGATATACTTGGGTGTAACTCCCCAGGGAAACTCCAGATCACAAAATGGGTTGGTTATTTAGCATTCCCGACTCAGGACACTACTAATATACGTTTGTTTTTCGAATCTGAGCTTTGATTCAAAAGTAACACGTTCTGGTTAAATTGAGTTTTTCTGCAAATTCTAAGATATACTTGGGTGTAACTCCCCAGGGAAACATCAGATCACAAAATGGAGTGGTTTTTTAGGATTCCCGACTCAGGACACTGCTAATATGTGTTTGTTTTTCGAATCTGAGCTTTTGTTCAAAAGTAACACGTTCTGGTTGAATTGAGTTTTTCTGCAAATTCTAAGATATACTTGGGTGTAACTCCCCAGGGAAACATCAGATCACAAAATGGAGTGGTTTTTTAGGATTCCCGACTCAGGACACTGCTAATATCTGTTTGTTTTTCGAATCTGAGCTTTGGTTCAAAACTAACACGTTCTGGTTGAATTGAGTTTTTCTGCAAATTCTAAGATATACTTGGGTGTAACTCCCTAGGGAAACATCAGATCACAAAATGGGTTGGTTTTTTAGCATTCCTGACTCAGGACACTACTAATATACGTTTGTTTTTCGAATCTGAGCTTTGGTTCAAAAGTAACACGTTCTGTTTGAATTGAGTTTTTCTGCAAATTTTAAGATATACTTGGGTGTAACTCCCCAGGGAAAAATCAGATCACAAAATGGAGTGGTTTTTTAGGATTCCCGACTCAGGACACTGCGAATATGTGTTTGTTTTTCGAATCTGAGCTTTGGTTCAAAACTAACACGTTCTGGTTGAATTGAGTTTTTCTGCAAATTCTAAGATATACTTGGGTGTAACTCCCCAGGGAAACATCAGATCACAAAATGGGTTGGTTTTTTAGCATTCCTGACTCAGGACACTACTAATATACGTTTGGTTTTCGAATCTGAGCTTTGGTTTAAAAGTAACACGTTCTGGTTGAAATGAGTTTTTCTGCAAATTCTAAAATATACTTTGGTATAACTCCCCAGGGAAACATCAGATCACAAAATGGGTTGGTTTTTTAGCATTCCCGACTCAGGACACTACTAATATACGTTTGTTTTTCGAATCTGAGCTTTGGTTCAAAACTAACACGTTCTGGTTGAATTGAGTTTTTCTGCAAATTCTAAGATATACTTGGGTGTAACTCCCCAGGGAAAAATCAGATCACAAAATGGAGTGGTTTTTTAGGATTCCCGACTCAGGACACTGCTAATATCTGTTTGTTTTTCGAATCTGAGCTTTGGTTCAAAACTAACACGTTCCGGTTGAATTGAGTTTTTCTGCAAATTCTAAGATATACTTGGGTGTAACTCCCTAGGGAAACATCAGATCACAAAATGGAGTGGTTTTTTAGGATTCCCGACTCAGGACACTGCTAATATGTGTTTGTTTTTCGAATCTGAGCTTTTGTTCAAAAGTAACACGTTCTGGTTGAATTGAGTTTTTCTGCAAATTCTAAGATATACTTGGGTGTAACTCCCCAGGGAAACATCAGATCACAAAATGGAGTGGTTTTTTAGGATTCCCGACTCAGGACACTGCTAATATGTGTTTGTTTTTCGAATCTGAGCTTTGATTCAAAAGTAACACGTTCTGGTTGAAATGAGTTTTTCTGCAAATTCTAAGATATACTTTGGTGTAACTCCCCAGGGAAACTCCAGATCACAAAATGGAGTGGTTTTTTAGCATTCCTGACTCAGGACACTACTAATATACGTTTGTTTTTCGAATCTGAGCTTTGGTTCAAAACTAACACGTTCCGGTTGAATTGAGTTTTTCTGCAAATTCTAAGATATACTTGGGTGTAACTCCCTAGGGAAACATCAGATCACAAAATGGGTGGGTTTTTTAGCATTCCCGACTCAGGACACTGCTAATATCTGTTTGTTTTTCGAATCTGAGCTTTGGTTCAAAACTAACACGTTCTGGTTGAATTGAGTTTTTCTGCAAATTCTAAAATATACTTGGGTGTAACTCCCCAGGGAAAAATCAGATCACAAAATGGGTTGGTTTTTTAGCATTCCCGACTCAGGACACTACCTATATACGTTTGTTTTTCGAATCTAAGCTTTGGTTCAAAAGTAACACGTTCTGGTTGAATTGAGTTTTTCTGCAAATTCTAAGATATACTTGGGTGTAACTCCCCAGGGAAAAATCAGATCACAAAATGGAGTGGTTTTTTAGCATTCCCGACTCAGGACACTACTAATATACGTTTGTTTTTCGAATCTGAGCTTTGGTTCAAAAGTAACACGTTCTGGTTGAATTGAGTTTTTCTGCAAATTTTAAGATATACTTGGGTGTAACTCCCCAGGGAAAAATCAGATCACAAAATGGAGTGGTTTTTTAGGATTCCCGACTCAGAACACTGCTAATATGTGTTTGTTTTTCGAATCTGAGCTTTGGTTCAAAACTAACACGTTCTGGTTGAATTGAGTTTTTCTGCAAATTCTAAGATATACTTGGGTGTAACTCCCCAGGGAAACTCCAGATCACAAAATGGGTTGGTTATTTAGCATTCCCGACTCAGGACACTACTAATATACGTTTGTTTTTCGAATCTGAGCTTTGGTTCAAAAGTAACACGTTCTGGTTGAATTGAGTTTTTCTGCAAATTTTAAGATATACTTGGGTGTAACTCCCCAGGGAAAAATCAGATCACAAAATGGAGTGGTTTTTTAGGATTCCCGACTCAGGACACTACTAATATACGTTTGTTTTTTGAATCTGAGCTTTGGTTCAAAACTAACACGTTCCGGTTGAATTGAGTTTTTCTGCAAATTCTAAGATATACTTGGGTGTAACTCCCTAGGGAAACATCAGATCACAAAATGGGTTGGTTTTTTAGCATTCCCGACTCAGGACACTACTAATATACGTTTGTTTTTCGAATCTGAGCTTTGGTTCAAAAGTAACACGTTCTGGTTGAATTGAGTTTTTCTGCAAATTTTAAGATATACTTGGGTGTAACTCCCCAGGGAAAAATCAGATCACAAAATGGAGTGGTTTTTTAGGATTCCCGACTCAGGACACTGCTAATATGTGTTTGTTTTTCGAATCTGAGCTTTGGTTCAAAACTAACACGTTCTGGTTGAATTGAGTTTTTCTGCAAATTCTAAGATATACTTGGGTGTAACTCCCCAGGGAAAAATCAGATCACAAAATGGAGTGGTTTTTTAGCATTCCTGACTCAGGACACTACTAATATACGTTTGTTTTTCGAATCTGAGCTTTGGTTCAAAAGTAACATGTTCTGGTTCAATTGAGTTTTTCTGCAAATTCTAAGATATACTTGGGTGTAACTCCCCAGGGAAACTCCAGATCACAAAATGGGTTGGTTATTTAGCATTCCCGACTCAGGACACTACTAATATACGTTTGTTTTTCGAATCTGAGCTTTGATTCAAAAGTAACACGTTCTGGTTAAATTGAGTTTTTCTGCAAATTCTAAGATATACTTGGGTGTAACTCCCCAGGGAAACATCAGATCACAAAATGGAGTGGTTTTTTAGGATTCCCGACTCAGGACACTGCTAATATGTGTTTGTTTTTCGAATCTGAGCTTTTGTTCAAAAGTAACACGTTCTGGTTGAATTGAGTTTTTCTGCAAATTCTAAGATATACTTGGGTGTAACTCCCCAGGGAAACATCAGATCACAAAATGGAGTGGTTTTTTAGGATTCCCGACTCAGGACACTGCTAATATCTGTTTGTTTTTCGAATCTGAGCTTTGGTTCAAAACTAACACGTTCTGGTTGAATTGAGTTTTTCTGCAAATTCTAAGATATACTTGGGTGTAACTCCCTAGGGAAACATCAGATCACAAAATGGGTTGGTTTTTTAGCATTCCTGACTCAGGACACTACTAATATACGTTTGTTTTTCGAATCTGAGCTTTGGTTCAAAAGTAACACGTTCTGTTTGAATTGAGTTTTTCTGCAAATTTTAAGATATACTTGGGTGTAACTCCCCAGGGAAAAATCAGATCACAAAATGGAGTGGTTTTTTAGGATTCCCGACTCAGGACACTGCGAATATGTGTTTGTTTTTCGAATCTGAGCTTTGGTTCAAAACTAACACGTTCTGGTTGAATTGAGTTTTTCTGCAAATTCTAAGATATACTTGGGTGTAACTCCCCAGGGAAACATCAGATCACAAAATGGGTTGGTTTTTTAGCATTCCTGACTCAGGACACTACTAATATACGTTTGGTTTTCGAATCTGAGCTTTGGTTTAAAAGTAACACGTTCTGGTTGAAATGAGTTTTTCTGCAAATTCTAAGATATACTTGGGTGTAACTCCCCAGGGAAACATCAGATCACAAAATGGAGTGGTTTTTTAGGATTCCCGACTCAGGACACTGCTAATATGTGTTTGTTTTTCGAATCTGAGCTTTTGTTCAAAAGTAACACGTTCTGGTTGAATTGAGTTTTTCTGCAAATTCTAAGATATACTTGGGTGTAACTCCCCAGGGAAACATCAGATCACAAAATGGAGTGGTTTTTTAGGATTCCCGACTCAGGACACTGCTAATATCTGTTTGTTTTTCGAATCTGAGCTTTGGTTCAAAAGTAACACGTTCTGTTTGAATTGAGTTTTTCTGCAAATTTTAAGATATACTTGGGTGTAACTCCCCAGGGAAAAATCAGATCACAAAATGGAGTGGTTTTTTAGGATTCCCGACTCAGGACACTGCGAATATGTGTTTGTTTTTCGAATCTGAGCTTTGGTTCAAAACTAACACGTTCTGGTTGAATTGAGTTTTTCTGCAAATTCTAAGATATACTTGGGTGTAACTCCCCAGGGAAACATCAGATCACAAAATGGGTTGGTTTTTTAGCATTCCTGACTCAGGACACTACTAATATACGTTTGGTTTTCGAATCTGAGCTTTGGTTTAAAAGTAACACGTTCTGGTTGAAATGAGTTTTTCTGCAAATTCTAAAATATACTTTGGTATAACTCCCCAGGGAAACATCAGATCACAAAATGGGTTGGTTTTTTAGCATTCCCGACTCAGGACACTACTAATATACGTTTGTTTTTCGAATCTGAGCTTTGGTTCAAAACTAACACGTTCTGGTTGAATTGAGTTTTTCTGCAAATTCTAAGATATACTTGGGTGTAACTCCCCAGGGAAAAATCAGATCACAAAATGGAGTGGTTTTTTAGGATTCCCGACTCAGGACACTGCTAATATCTGTTTGTTTTTCGAATCTGAGCATTGGTTCAAAACTAACACGTTCCGGTTGAATTGAGTTTTTCTGCAAATTCTAAGATATACTTGGGTGTAACTCCCTAGGGAAACATCAGATCACAAAATGGAGTGGTTTTTTAGGATTCCCGACTCAGGACACTGCTAATATGTGTTTGTTTTTCGAATCTGAGCTTTTGTTCAAAAGTAACACGTTCTGGTTGAATTGAGTTTTTCTGCAAATTCTAAGATATACTTGGGTGTAACTCCCCAGGGAAACATCAGATCACAAAATGGAGTGGTTTTTTAGGATTCCCGACTCAGGACACTGCTAATATGTGTTTGTTTTTCGAATCTGAGCTTTGATTCAAAAGTAACACGTTCTGGTTGAAATGAGTTTTTCTGCAAATTCTAAGATATACTTTGGTGTAACTCCCCAGGGAAACTCCAGATCACAAAATGGAGTGGTTTTTTAGCATTCCTGACTCAGGACACTACTAATATACGTTTGTTTTTCGAATCTGAGCTTTGGTTCAAAACTAACACGTTCCGGTTGAATTGAGTTTTTCTGCAAATTCTAAGATATACTTGGGTGTAACTCCCTAGGGAAACATCAGATCACAAAATGGGTGGGTTTTTTAGCATTCCCGACTCAGGACACTGCTAATATCTGTTTGTTTTTCGAATCTGAGCTTTGGTTCAAAACTAACACGTTCTGGTTGAATTGAGTTTTTCTGCAAATTCTAAGATATACTTGGGTGTAACTCCCCAGGGAAACTCCAGATCACAAAATGGGTTGGTTATTTAGCATTCCCGACTCAGGACACTACTAATATACGTTTGTTTTTCGAATCTGAGCTTTGGTTCAAAAGTAACACGTTCTGGTTGAATTGAGTTTTTCTGCAAATTTTAAGATATACTTGGGTGTAACTCCCCAGGGAAAAATCAGATCACAAAATGGAGTGGTTTTTTAGGATTCCCGACTCAGGACACTACTAATATACGTTTGTTTTTCGAATCTGAGCTTTGGTTCAAAACTAACATGTTCTGGTTCAATTGAGTTTTTCTGCAAATTCTAAGATATACTTGGGTGTAACTCCCCAGGGAAACTCCAGATCACAAAATGGGTTGGTTTTTTAGCATTCCCGACTCAGGACACTACTAATATACGTTTGTTTTTCGAATCTGAGCTTTGATTCAAAAGTAACACGTTCTGGTTAAATTGAGTTTTTCTGCAAATTCTAAGATATACTTGGGTGTAACTCCCCAGGGAAACATCAGATCACAAAATGGAGTGGTTTTTTAGGATTCCCGACTCAGGACACTGCTAATATGTGTTTGTTTTTCGAATCTGAGCTTTTGTTCAAAAGTAACACGTTCTGGTTGAATTGAGTTTTTCTGCAAATTCTAAGATATACTTGGGTGTAACTCCCCAGGGAAACATCAGATCACAAAATGGAGTGGTTTTTTAGGATTCCCAACTCAGGACACTGCTAATATGTGTTTGTTTTTCGAATCTGAGCTTTGGTTCAAAACTAACACGTTCCGGTTGAATTGAGTTTTTCTGCAAATTCTAAGATATACTTGGGTGTAACTCCCTAGGGAAACATCAGATCACAAAATGGGTTGGTTTTTTAGCATTCCCGACTCAGGACACTACTAATATACGTTTGTTTTTCGAATCTGAGCTTTGGTTCAAAAGTAACACGTTCTGGTTGAATTGAGTTTTTCTGCAAATTTTAAGATATACTTGGGTGTAACTCCCCAGGGAAAAATCAGATCACAAAATGGAGTGGTTTTTTAGGATTCCCGACTCAGGACACTGCTAATATGTGTTTGTTTTTCGAATCTGAGCTTTGGTTCAAAACTAACACGTTCTGGTTGAATTGAGTTTTTCTGCAAATTCTAAGATATACTTGGGTGTAACTCCCCAGGGAAAAATCAGATTACAAAATGGAGTGGTTTTTTAGCATTCCTGACTCAGGACACTACTAATATACGTTTGTTTTTCGAATCTGAGCTTTGGTTCAAAAGTAACATGTTCTGGTTCAATTGAGTTTTTCTGCAAATTCTAAGATATACTTGGGTGTAACTCCCCAGGGAAACTCCAGATCACAAAATGGGTTGGTTATTTAGCATTCCCGACTCAGGACACTACTAATATACGTTTGTTTTTCGAATCTGAGCTTTGATTCAAAAGTAACACGTTCTGGTTAAATTGAGTTTTTCTGCAAATTCTAAGATATACTTGGGTGTAACTCCCCAGGGAAACATCAGATCACAAAATGGAGTGGTTTTTTAGGATTCCCGACTCAGGACACTGCTAATATGTGTTTGTTTTTCGAATCTGAGCTTTTGTTCAAAAGTAACACGTTCTGGTTGAATTGAGTTTTTCTGCAAATTCTAAGATATACTTGGGTGTAACTCCCCAGGGAAACATCAGATCACAAAATGGAGTGGTTTTTTAGGATTCCCGACTCAGGACACTGCTAATATCTGTTTGTTTTTCGAATCTGAGCTTTGGTTCAAAACTAACACGTTCTGGTTGAATTGAGTTTTTCTGCAAATTCTAAGATATACTTGGGTGTAACTCCCTAGGGAAACATCAGATCACAAAATGGGTTGGTTTTTTAGCATTCCTGACTCAGGACACTACTAATATACGTTTGTTTTTCGAATCTGAGCTTTGGTTCAAAAGTAACACGTTCTGTTTGAATTGAGTTTTTCTGCAAATTTTAAGATATACTTGGGTGTAACTCCCCAGGGAAAAATCAGATCACAAAATGGAGTGGTTTTTTAGGATTCCCGACTCAGGACACTGCGAATATGTGTTTGTTTTTCGAATCTGAGCTTTGGTTCAAAACTAACACGTTCTGGTTGAATTGAGTTTTTCTGCAAATTCTAAGATATACTTGGGTGTAACTCCCCAGGGAAACATCAGATCACAAAATGGGTTGGTTTTTTAGCATTCCTGACTCAGGACACTACTAATATACGTTTGGTTTTCGAATCTGAGCTTTGGTTTAAAAGTAACACGTTCTGGTTGAAATGAGTTTTTCTGCAAATTCTAAAATATACTTTGGTATAACTCCCCAGGGAAACATCAGATCACAAAATGGGTTGGTTTTTTAGCATTCCCGACTCAGGACACTACTAATATACGTTTGTTTTTCGAATCTGAGCTTTGGTTCAAAACTAACACGTTCTGGTTGAATTGAGTTTTTCTGCAAATTCTAAGATATACTTGGGTGTAACTCCCCAGGGAAACATCAGATCACAAAATGGAGTGGTTTTTTAGGATTCCCGACTCAGGACACTGCTAATATCTGTTTGTTTTTCGAATCTGAGCTTTGGTTCAAAACTAACACGTTCCGGTTGAATTGAGTTTTTCTGCAAATTCTAAGATATACTTGGGTGTAACTCCCTAGGGAAACATCAGATCACAAAATGGGTTGGTTTTTTAGCATTCCTGACTCAGGACACTACTAATATACGTTTGTTTTTCGAATCTGAGCTTTAGTTCAAAAGTAACACGTTCTGGTTGAATTGAGTTTTTCTGCAAATTTTAAGATATACTTGGGTGTAACTCCCCAGGGAAAAATCAGATCACAAAATGGAGTGGTTTTTTAGGATTCCCGACTCAGGACACTGCTAATATCTGTTTGTTTTTCGAATCTGAGCTTTGGTTCAAAACTAACACGTTCCGGTTGAATTGAGTTTTTCTGCAAATTCTAAGATATACTTGGGTGTAACTCCCTAGGGAAACATCAGATCACAAAATGGAGTGGTTTTTTAGGATTCCCGACTCAGGACACTGCTAATATGTGTTTGTTTTTCGAATCTGAGCTTTTGTTCAAAAGTAACACGTTCTGGTTGAATTGAGTTTTTCTGCAAATTCTAAGATATACTTGGGTGTAACTCCCCAGGGAAACATCAGATCACAAAATGGAGTGGTTTTTTAGGATTCCCGACTCAGGACACTGCTAATATGTGTTTGTTTTTCGAATCTGAGCTTTGATTCAAAAGTAACACGTTCTGGTTGAAATGAGTTTTTCTGCAAATTCTAAGATATACTTTGGTGTAACTCCCCAGGGAAACTCCAGATCACAAAATGGAGTGGTTTTTTAGCATTCCTGACTCAGGACACTACTAATATACGTTTGTTTTTCGAATCTGAGCTTTGGTTCAAAACTAACACGTTCCGGTTGAATTGAGTTTTTCTGCAAATTCTAAGATATACTTGGGTGTAACTCCCTAGGGAAACATCAGATCACAAAATGGGTGGGTTTTTTAGCATTCCCGACTCAGGACACTGCTAATATCTGTTTGTTTTTCGAATCTGAGCTTTGGTTCAAAACTAACACGTTCTGGTTGAATTGAGTTTTTCTGCAAATTCTAAAATATACTTGGGTGTAACTCCCCAGGGAAAAATCAGATCACAAAATGGGTTGGTTTTTTAGCATTCCCGACTCAGGACACTACCTATATACATTTGTTTTTCGAATCTAAGCTTTGGTTCAAAAGTAACACGTTCTGGTTGAATTGAGTTTTTCTGCAAATTCTAAGATATACTTGGGTGTAACTCCCCAGGGAAAAATCAGATCACAAAATGGAGTGGTTTTTTAGCATTCCCGACTCAGGACACTACTAATATACGTTTGTTTTTCGAATCTGAGCTTTGGTTCAAAAGTAACACGTTCTGGTTGAATTGAGTTTTTCTGCAAATTTTAAGATATACTTGGGTGTAACTCCCCAGGGAAAAATCAGATCACAAAATGGAGTGGTTTTTTAGGATTCCCGACTCAGAACACTGCTAATATGTGTTTGTTTTTCGAATCTGAGCTTTGGTTCAAAACTAACACGTTCTGGTTGAATTGAGTTTTTCTGCAAATTCTAAGATATACTTGGGTGTAACTCCCCAGGGAAACTCCAGATCACAAAATGGGTTGGTTATTTAGCATTCCCGACTCAGGACACTACTAATATACGTTTGTTTTTCGAATCTGAGCTTTGGTTCAAAAGTAACACGTTCTGGTTGAATTGAGTTTTTCTGCAAATTTTAAGATATACTTGGGTGTAACTCCCCAGGGAAACATCAGATCACAAAATGGAGTGGTTTTTTAGGATTCCCGACTCAGGACACTGCTAATATCTGTTTGTTTTTCGAATCTGAGCTTTGGTTCAAAACTAACACGTTCTGGTTGAATTGAGTTTTTCTGCAAATTCTAAGATATACTTGGGTGTAACTCCCTAGGGAAACATCAGATCACAAAATGGGTTGGTTTTTTAGCATTCCTGACTCAGGACACTACTAATATACGTTTGTTTTTCGAATCTGAGCTTTGGTTCAAAAGTAACACGTTCTGTTTGAATTGAGTTTTTCTGCAAATTTTAAGATATACTTGGGTGTAACTCCCCAGGGAAAAATCAGATCACAAAATGGAGTGGTTTTTTAGGATTCCCGACTCAGGACACTGCGAATATGTGTTTGTTTTTTGAATCTGAGCTTTGGTTCAAAACTAACACGTTCTGGTTGAATTGAGTTTTTCTGCAAATTCTAAGATATACTTGGGTGTAACTCCCCAGGGAAACATCAGATCACAAAATGGGTTGGTTTTTTAGCATTCCTGACTCAGGACACTACTAATATACGTTTGGTTTTCGAATCTGAGCTTTGGTTTAAAAGTAACACGTTCTGGTTGAAATGAGTTTTTCTGCAAATTCTAAAATATACTTTGGTATAACTCCCCAGGGAAACATCAGATCACAAAATGGGTTGGTTTTTTAGCATTCCCGACTCAGGACACTACTAATATACGTTTGTTTTTCGAATCTGAGCTTTGGTTCAAAACTAACACGTTCTGGTTGAATTGAGTTTTTCTGCAAATTCTAAGATATACTTGGGTGTAACTCCCCAGGGAAACATCAGATCACAAAATGGAGTGGTTTTTTAGGATTCCCGACTCAGGACACTGCTAATATCTGTTTGTTTTTCGAATCTGAGCTTTGGTTCAAAACTAACACGTTCCGGTTGAATTGAGTTTTTCTGCAAATTCTAAGATATACTTGGGTGTAACTCCCTAGGGAAACATCAGATCACAAAATGGGTTGGTTTTTTAGCATTCCTGATTCAGGACACTACTAATATACGTTTGTTTTTCGAATCTGAGCTTTAGTTCAAAAGTAACACGTTCTGGTTGAATTGAGTTTTTCTGCAAATTTTAAGATATACTTGGGTGTAACTCCCCAGGGAAAAATCAGATCACAAAATGGAGTGGTTTTTTAGGATTCCCGACTCAGGACACTGCTAATATCTGTTTGTTTTTCGAATCTGAGCTTTGGTTCAAAACTAACACGTTCCGGTTGAATTGAGTTTTTCTGCAAATTCTAAGATATACTTGGGTGTAACTCCCTAGGGAAACATCAGATCACAAAATGGAGTGGTTTTTTAGGATTCCCGACTCAGGACACTGCTAATATGTGTTTGTTTTTCGAATCTGAGCTTTTGTTCAAAAGTAACACGTTCTGGTTGAATTGAGTTTTTCTGCAAATTCTAAGATATACTTGGGTGTAACTCCCCAGGGAAACATCAGATCACAAAATGGAGTGGTTTTTTAGGATTCCCGACTCAGGACACTGCTAATATGTGTTTGTTTTTCGAATCTGAGCTTTGATTCAAAAGTAACACGTTCTGGTTGAAATGAGTTTTTCTGCAAATTCTAAGATATACTTTGGTGTAACTCCCCAGGGAAACTCCAGATCACAAAATGGAGTGGTTTTTTAGCATTCCTGACTCAGGACACTACTAATATACGTTTGTTTTTCGAATCTGAGCTTTGGTTCAAAACTAACACGTTCCGGTTGAATTGAGTTTTTCTGCAAATTCTAAGATATACTTGGGTGTAACTCCCTAGGGAAACATCAGATCACAAAATGGGTGGGTTTTTTAGCATTCCCGACTCAGGACACTGCTAATATCTGTTTGTTTTTCGAATCTGAGCTTTGGTTCAAAACTAACACGTTCTGGTTGAATTGAGTTTTTCTGCAAATTCTAAAATATACTTGGGTGTAACTCCCCAGGGAAAAATCAGATCACAAAATGGGTTGGTTTTTTAGCATTCCCGACTCAGGACACTACCTATATACATTTGTTTTTCGAATCTAAGCTTTGGTTCAAAAGTAACACGTTCTGGTTGAATTGAGTTTTTCTGCAAATTCTAAGATATACTTGGGTGTAACTCCCCAGGGAAAAATCAGATCACAAAATGGAGTGGTTTTTTAGCATTCCCGACTCAGGACACTACTAATATACGTTTGTTTTTCGAATCTGAGCTTTGGTTCAAAAGTAACACGTTCTGGTTGAATTGAGTTTTTCTGCAAATTTTAAGATATACTTGGGTGTAACTCCCCAGGGAAAAATCAGATCACAAAATGGAGTGGTTTTTTAGGATTCCCGACTCAGAACACTGCTAATATGTGTTTGTTTTTCGAATCTGAGCTTTGGTTCAAAACTAACACGTTCTGGTTGAATTGAGTTTTTCTGCAAATTCTAAGATATACTTGGGTGTAACTCCCCAGGGAAACTCCAGATCACAAAATGGGTTGGTTATTTAGCATTCCCGACTCAGGACACTACTAATATACGTTTGTTTTTCGAATCTGAGCTTTGGTTCAAAAGTAACACGTTCTGGTTGAATTGAGTTTTTCTGCAAATTTTAAGATATACTTGGGTGTAACTCCCCAGGGAAAAATCAGATCACAAAATGGAGTGGTTTTTTAGGATTCCCGACTCAGGACACTACTAATATACGTTTGTTTTTCGAATCTGAGCTTTGGTTCAAAACTAACATGTTCTGGTTCAATTGAGTTTTTCTGCAAATTCTAAGATATACTTGGGTGTAACTCCCCAGGGAAACTCCAGATCACAAAATGGGTTGGTTTTTTAGCATTCCCGACTCAGGACACTACTAATATACGTTTGTTTTTCGAATCTGAGCTTTGATTCAAAAGTAACACGTTCTGGTTAAATTGAGTTTTTCTGCAAATTCTAAGATATACTTGGGTGTAACTCCCCAGGGAAACATCAGATCACAAAATGGAGTGGTTTTTTAGGATTCCCGACTCAGGACACTGCTAATATGTGTTTGTTTTTCGAATCTGAGCTTTTGTTCAAAAGTAACACGTTCTGGTTGAATTGAGTTTTTCTGCAAATTCTAAGATATACTTGGGTGTAACTACCCAGGGAAACATCAGATCACAAAATGGAGTGGTTTTTTAGGATTCCCAACTCAGGACACTGCTAATATGTGTTTGTTTTTCGAATCTGAGCTTTGGTTCAAAACTAACACGTTCCGGTTGAATTGAGTTTTTCTGCAAATTCTAAGATATACTTGGGTGTAACTCCCTAGGGAAACATCAGATCACAAAATGGGTTGGTTTTTTAGCATTCATGACTCAGGACACTACTAATATACGTTTGTTTTTCGAATCTGAGCTTTGGTTCAAAAGTAACACGTTCTGGTTGAATTGAGTTTTTCTGCAAATTTTAAGATATACTTGGGTGTAACTCCCCAGGGAAAAATCAGATCACAAAATGGAGTGGTTTTTTAGGATTCCCGACTCAGGACACTGCTAATATGTGTTTGTTTTTCGAATCTGAGCTTTGGTTCAAAACTAACACGTTCTGGTTGAATTGAGTTTTTCTGCAAATTCTAAGATATACTTGGGTGTAACTCCCCAGGGAAACATCAGATCACAAAATGGGTTGGTTTTTTAGCATTCATGACTCAGGACACTACTAATATACGTTTGTTTTTCGAATCTGAGCTTTGGTTCAAAAGTAACACGTTCTGGTTGAATTGAGTTTTTCTGCAAATTTTAAGATATACTTGGGTGTAACTCCCCAGGGAAAAATCAGATCACAAAATGGAGTGGTTTTTTAGGATTCCCGACTCAGGACACTGCTAATATGTGTTTGTTTTTCGAATCTGAGCTTTGGTTCAAAACTAACACGTTCTGGTTGAATTGAGTTTTTCTGCAAATTCTAAGATATACTTGGGTGTAACTCCCCAGGGAAAAATCAGATCACAAAATGGAGTGGTTTTTTAGCATTCCTGACTCAGGACACTACTAATATACCTTTGTTTTTCGAATCTGAGCTTTGGTTCAAAAGTAACATGTTCTGGTTCAATTGAGTTTTTCTGCAAATTCTAAGATATACTTGGGTGTAACTCCCCAGGGAAACTCCAGATCACAAAATGGGTTGGTTATTTAGCATTCCCGACTCAGGACACTACTAATATACGTTTGTTTTTCGAATCTGAGCTTTGATTCAAAAGTAACACGTTCTGGTTAAATTGAGTTTTTCTGCAAATTCTAAGATATACTTGGGTGTAACTCCCCAGGGAAACATCAGATCACAAAATGGAGTGGTTTTTTAGGATTCCCGACTCAGGACACTGCTAATATGTGTTTGTTTTTCGAATCTGAGCTTTTGTTCAAAAGTAACACGTTCTGGTTGAATTGAGTTTTTCTGCAAATTCTAAGATATACTTGGGTGTAACTCCCCAGGGAAACATCAGATCACAAAATGGAGTGGTTTTTTAGGATTCCCGACTCAGGACACTGCTAATATCTGTTTGTTTTTCGAATCTGAGCTTTGGTTCAAAACTAACACGTTCCGGTTGAATTGAGTTTTTCTGCAAATTCTAAGATATACTTGGGTGTAACTCCCTAGGGAAACATCAGATCACAAAATGGGTTGGTTTTTTAGCATTCCTGACTCAGGACACTACTAATATACGTTTGTTTTTCGAATCTGAGCTTTGGTTCAAAAGTAACACGTTCTGGTTGAATTGAGTTTTTCTGCAAATTTTAAGATATACTTGGGTGTAACTCCCCAGGGAAAAATCAGATCACAAAATGGAGTGGTTTTTTAGCATTCCCGACTCAGGACACTACTAATATACGTTTGTTTTTCGAATCTGAGCTTTGGTTCAAAAGTAACACGTTCTGGTTGAATTGAGTTTTTCTGCAAATTTTAAGATATACTTGGGTGTAACTCCCCAGGGAAAAATCAGATCACAAAATGGAGTGGTTTTTTAGGATTCCCGACTCAGAACACTGCTAATATGTGTTTGTTTTTCGAATCTGAGCTTTGGTTCAAAACTAACACGTTCTGGTTGAATTGAGTTTTTCTGCAAATTCTAAGATATACTTGGGTGTAACTCCCCAGGGAAAAATCAGATCACAAAATGGGTTGGTTTTTTAGCATTCCCGACTCAGGACACTACCTATATACATTTGTTTTTCGAATCTAAGCTTTGGTTCAAAAGTAACACGTTCTGGTTGAATTGAGTTTTTCTGCAAATTCTAAGATATACTTGGGTGTAACTCCCCAGGGAAAAATCAGATCACAAAATGGAGTGGTTTTTTAGCATTCCCGACTCAGGACACTACTAATATACGTTTGTTTTTCGAATCTGAGCTTTGGTTCAAAAGTAACACGTTCTGGTTGAATTGAGTTTTTCTGCAAATTTTAAGATATACTTGGGTGTAACTCCCCAGGGAAAAATCAGATCACAAAATGGAGTGGTTTTTTAGGATTCCCGACTCAGAACAGTGCTAATATGTGTTTGTTTTTCGAATCTGAGCTTTGGTTCAAAACTAACACGTTCTGGTTGAATTGAGTTTTTCTGCAAATTCTAAGATATACTTGGGTGTAACTCCCCAGGGAAACTCCAGATCACAAAATGGGTTGGTTATTTAGCATTCCCGACTCAGGACACTACTAATATACGTTTGTTTTTCGAATCTGAGCTTTGGTTCAAAAGTAACACGTTCTGGTTGAATTGAGTTTTTCTGCAAATTTTAAGATATACTTGGGTGTAACTCCCCAGGGAAAAATCAGATCACAAAATGGAGTGGTTTTTTAGGATTCCCGACTCAGGACACTACTAATATACGTTTGTTTTTCGAATCTGAGCTTTGGTTCAAAACTAACATGTTCTGGTTCAATTGAGTTTTTCTGCAAATTCTAAGATATACTTGGGTGTAACTCCCCAGGGAAACTCCAGATCACAAAATGGGTTGGTTTTTTAGCATTCCCGACTCAGGACACTACTAATATACGTTTGTTTTTCGAATCTGAGCTTTGATTCAAAAGTAACACGTTCTGGTTAAATTGAGTTTTTCTGCAAATTCTAAGATATACTTGGGTGTAACTCCCCAGGGAAACATCAGATCACAAAATGGAGTGGTTTTTTAGGATTCCCGACTCAGGACACTGCTAATATGTGTTTGTTTTTCGAATCTGAGCTTTTGTTCAAAAGTAACACGTTCTGGTTGAATTGAGTTTTTCTGCAAATTCTAAGATATACTTGGGTGTAACTCCCCAGGGAAACATCAGATCACAAAATGGAGTGGTTTTTTAGGATTCCCAACTCAGGACACTGCTAATATGTGTTTGTTTTTCGAATCTGAGCTTTGGTTCAAAACTAACACGTTCCGGTTGAATTGAGTTTTTCTGCAAATTCTAAGATATACTTGGGTGTAACTCCCTAGGGAAACATCAGATCACAAAATGGGTTGGTTTTTTAGCATTCATGACTCAGGACACTACTAATATACGTTTGTTTTTCGAATCTGAGCTTTGGTTCAAAAGTAACACGTTCTGGTTGAATTGAGTTTTTCTGCAAATTTTAAGATATACTTGGGTGTAACTCCCCAGGGAAAAATCAGATCACAAAATGGAGTGGTTTTTTAGGATTCCCGACTCAGGACACTGCTAATATGTGTTTGTTTTTCGAATCTGAGCTTTGGTTCAAAACTAACACGTTCTGGTTGAATTGAGTTTTTCTGCAAATTCTAAGATATACTTGGGTGTAACTCCCCAGGGAAAAATCAGATCACAAAATGGAGTGGTTTTTTAGCATTCCTGACTCAGGACACTACTAATATACCTTTGTTTTTCGAATCTGAGCTTTGGTTCAAAAGTAACATGTTCTGGTTCAATTGAGTTTTTCTGCAAATTCTAAGATATACTTGGGTGTAACTCCCCAGGGAAACTCCAGATCACAAAATGGGTTGGTTATTTAGCATTCCCGACTGAGGACACTACTAATATACGTTTGTTTTTCGAATCTGAGCTTTGATTCAAAAGTAACATGTTCTGGTTAAATTGAGTTTTTCTGCAAATTCTAAGATATACTTGGGTGTAACTCCCCAGGGAAACATCAGATCACAAAATGGAGTGGTTTTTTAGGATTCCCGACTCAGGACACTGCTAATATGTGTTTGTTTTTCGAATCTGAGCTTTTGTTCAAAAGTAACACGTTCTGGTTGAATTGAGTTTTTCTGCAAATTCTAAGATATACTTGGGTGTAACTCCCCAGGGAAACATCAGATCACAAAATGGAGTGGTTTTTTAGGATTCCCGACTCAGGACACTGCTAATATCTGTTTGTTTTTCGAATCTGAGCTTTGGTTCAAAACTAACACGTTCCGGTTGAATTGAGTTTTTCTGCAAATTCTAAGATATACTTGGGTGTAACTCCCTAGGGAAACATCAGATCACAAAATGGGTTGGTTTTTTAGCATTCCTGACTCAGGACACTACTAATATACGTTTGTTTTTCGAATCTGAGCTTTGGTTCAAAAGTAACACGTTCTGGTTGAATTGAGTTTTTCTGCAAATTTTAAGATATACTTGGGTGTAACTCCCCAGGGAAAAATCAGATCACAAAATGGAGTGGTTTTTTAGCATTCCCGACTCAGGACACTACTAATATACGTTTGTTTTTCGAATCTGAGCTTTGGTTCAAAAGTAACACGTTCTGGTTGAATTGAGTTTTTCTGCAAATTTTAAGATATACTTGGGTGTAACTCCCCAGGGAAAAATCAGATCACAAAATGGAGTGGTTTTTTAGGATTCCCGACTCAGAACACTGCTAATATGTGTTTGTTTTTCGAATCTGAGCTTTGGTTCAAAACTAACACGTTCTGGTTGAATTGAGTTTTTCTGCAAATTCTAAGATATACTTGGGTGTAACTCCCCAGGGAAACTCCAGATCACAAAATGGGTTGGTTATTTAGCATTCCCGACTCAGGACACTACTAATATACGTTTGTTTTTCGAATCTGAGCTTTGGTTCAAAAGTAACACGTTCTGGTTCAATTGAGTTTTTCTGCAAATTTTAAGATATACTTGGGTGTAACTCCCCAGGGAAAAATCAGATCACAAAATGGAGTGGTTTTTTAGGATTCCCGACTCAGGACACTACTAATATACGTTTGTTTTTCGAATCTGAGCTTTGGTTCAAAACTAACACGTTCTGGTTCAATTGAGTTTTTCTGCAAATTCTAAGATATACTTGGGTGTAACTCCCCAGGGAAACTCCAGATCACAAAATGGGTTGGTTTTTTAGCATTCCCGACTCAGGACACTACTAATATACGTTTGTTTTTCGAATCTGAGCTTTTGTTCAAAAGTAACACGTTCTGGTTGAATTGAGTTTTTCTGCAAATTCTAAGATATACTTGGGTGTAACTCCCCAGGGAAACATCAGATCACAAAATGGAGTGGTTTTTTAGGATTCCCGACTCAGGACACTGCTAATATCTGTTTGTTTTTCGAATCTGAGCTTTGGTTCAAAACTAACACGTTCCGGTTGAATTGAGTTTTTCTGCAAATTCTAAGATATACTTGGGTGTAACTCCCTAGGGAAACATCAGATCACAAAATGGGTTGGTTTTTTAGCATTCCTGACTCAGGACACTACTAATATACGTTTGTTTTTCGAATCTGAGCTTTGGTTCAAAAGTAACACGTTCTGGTTGAATTGAGTTTTTCTGCAAATTTTAAGATATACTTGGGTGTAACTCCCCAGGGAAAAATCAGATCACAAAATGGAGTGGTTTTTTAGGATTCCCGACTCAGGACACTGCTAATATCTGTTTGTTTTTCGAATCTGAGCTTTGGTTCAAAACTAACACGTTCCGGTTGAATTGAGTTTTTCTGCAAATTCTAAGATATACTTGGGTGTAACTCCCTAGGGAAACATCAGATCACAAAATGGGTGGGTTTTTTAGCATTCCCGACTCAGGACACTACTAATATACGTTTGTTTTTCGAATCTGAGCTTTGGTTCAAAAGTAACACGTTCTGGTTGAATTGAGTTTTTCTGCAAATTCTAAGATATACTTGGGTGTAACTCCCCAGGAAAACATCAGATCACAAAATGGAGTGGTTTTTTAGGATTCCCGACTCAGGACACTGCTAATATGTGTTTGTTTTTCGAATCTGAGCTTTGGTTCAAAAGTAACACGTTCTGGTTGAATTGAGTTTTTCTGCAAATTCTAAGACATACTTGGGTGTAACTCCCCAGGGAAAAATCAGATCACAAAATGGAGTGGTTTTTTCCATTCCTGACTCAGGACACTACTAATATACGTTTGTTTTTCGAATCTGAGCTTTGGTTCAAAAGTAACACGTTCTGGTTGAAATGATTTTTTCTGCAAATTCTAAAATATACTTTGGTGTAACTCCCCAGGGAAACTCCAGATCACAAAATGGGTTGGTTTTTTAGCATTCCCGACTCAGGACACTACTAATATACGTTTGTTTTTCGAATCTGAGCTTTGGTTCAAAAGTAACACGTTCTGGTTGAAATGAGTTTTTCTGCAAATTCTAAGATATACTTTGGTATAACTCCCCAGGGAAACATCAGATCACAAAATGGGTTGGTTTTTTAGCATTCCTGACTCAGGACACTACTAATATACGTTTGTTTTTCGAATCTGAGCTTTGGTTCAAAACTAACACGTTCTGGTTGAATTGAGTTTTTCTGCAAATTCTAAGATATACTTGGGTGTAACTCCCCAGGGAAACATCAGATCACAAAATGGAGTGGTTTTTTAGGATTCCCGACTCAGGACACTGCTAATATCTGTTTGTTTTTCGAATCTGAGCTTTGGTTCAAAACTAACACGTTCCGGTTGAATTGAGTTTTTCTGCAAATTCTAAGATATACTTGGGTGTAACTCCCTAGGGAAACATCAGATCACAAAATGGGTTGGTTTTTTAGCATTCCTGACTCAGGACACTACTAATATACGTTTGTTTTTCGAATCTGAGCTTTGGTTCAAAAGTAACACGTTCTGGTTGAATTGAGTTTTTCTGCAAATTTTAAGATATACTTGGGTGTAACTCCCCAGGGAAAAATCAGATCACAAAATGGAGTGGTTTTTTAGCATTCCCGACTCAGGACACTACTAATATACGTTTGTTTTTCGAATCTGAGCTTTGGTTCAAAAGTAACACGTTCTGGTTGAATTGAGTTTTTCTGCAAATTTTAAGATATACTTGGGTGTAACTCCCCAGGGAAAAATCAGATCACAAAATGGAGTGGTTTTTTAGGATTCCCGACTCAGGACACTACTAATATACGTTTGTTTTTCGAATCTGAGCTTTGGTTCAAAACTAACACGTTCTGGTTCAATTGAGTTTTTCTGCAAATTCTAAGATATACTTGGGTGTAACTCCCCAGGGAAACTCCAGATCACAAAATGGGTTGGTTTTTTAGCATTCCCGACTCAGGACACTACTAATATATGTTTGTTTTTCGAATCTGAGCTTTGGTTCAAAACTAACACGTTCTGGTTGAATTGAGTTTTTCTGCAAATTCTAAGATATACTTGGGTGTAACTCCCCAGGGAAACATCAGATCACAAAATGGAGTGGTTTTTTAGGATTCCCGACTCAGGACACTGCTAATATCTGTTTGTTTTTCGAATCTGAGCTTTGGTTCAAAACTAACACGTTCCGGTTGAATTGAGTTTTTCTGCAAATTCTAAGATATACTTGGGTGTAACTCCCTAGGGAAACATCAGATCACAAAATGGGTTGGTTTTTTAGCATTCCTGACTCAGGACACTACTAATATACGTTTGTTTTTCGAATCTGAGCTTTGGTTCAAAAGTAACACGTTCTGGTTGAATTGAGTTTTTCTGCAAATTTTAAGATATACTTGGGTGTAACTCCCCAGGGAAAAATCAGATCACAAAATGGAGTGGTTTTTTAGGATTCCCGACTCAGGACACTGCTAATATCTGTTTGTTTTTCGAATCTGAGCTTTGGTTCAAAACTAACACGTTCCGGTTGAATTGAGTTTTTCTGCAAATTCTAAGATATACTTGGGTGTAACTCCCTAGGGAAACATCAGATCACAAAATGGGTGGGTTTTTTAGCATTCCCGACTCAGGACACTACTAATATACGTTTGTTTTTCGAATCTGAGCTTTAGTTCAAAAGTAACACGTTCTGGTTGAATTGAGTTTTTCTGCAAATTTTAAGATATACTTGGGTGTAACTCCCCAGGGAAACTCCAGATCACAAAATGGGTTGGTTATTTAGCATTCCCGACTCAGGACACTACTAATATACGTTTGTTTTTCGAATCTGAGCTTTGGTTCAAAAGTAACACGTTCTGGTTCAATTGAGTTTTTCTGCAAATTTTAAGATATACTTGGGTGTAAGTCCCCAGGGAAAAATCAGATCACAAAATGGAGTGGTTTTTTAGGATTCCCGACTCAGGACACTACTAATATACGTTTGTTTTTCGAATCTGAGCTTTGGTTCAAAACTAACACGTTCTGGTTCAATTGAGTTTTTCTGCAAATTCTAAGATATACTTGGGTGTAACTCCCCAGGGAAACATCAGATCACAAAATGGAGTGGTTTTTTAGGATTCCCGACTCAGGACACTGCTAATATCTGTTTGTTTTTCGAATCTGAGCTTTGGTTCAAAACTAACACGTTCCGGTTGAATTGAGTTTTTCTGCAAATTCTAAGATATACTTGGGTGTAACTCCCTAGGGAAACATCAGATCACAAAATGGGTTGGTTTTTTAGCATTCCTGACTCAGGACACTACTAATATACGTTTGTTTTTCGAATCTGAGCTTTGGTTCAAAAGTAACACGTTCTGGTTGAATTGAGTTTTTCTGTAAATTTTAAGATATACTTGGGTGTAACTCCCCAGGGAAAAATCAGATCACAAAATGGAGTGGTTTTTTAGGATTCCCGACTCAGGACACTGCTAATATCTGTTTGTTTTTCGAATCTGAGCTTTGGTTCAAAACTAACACGTTCCGGTTGAATTGAGTTTTTCTGCAAATTCTAAGATATACTTGGGTGTAACTCCCTAGGGAAACATCAGATCACAAAATGGGTGGGTTTTTTAGCATTCCCGACTCAGGACACTACTAATATACGTTTGTTTTTCGAATCTGAGCTTTGGTTCAAAAGTAACACGTTCTGGTTGAATTGAGTTTTTCTGCAAATTCTAAGATATACTTGGGTGTAACTCCCCAGGGAAACATCAGATCACAAAATGGAGTGGTTTTTTAGGATTCCCGACTCAGGACACTGCTAATATGTGTTTGTTTTTCGAATCTGAGCTTTGGTTCAAAACTAACACGTTCCGGTTGAATTGAGTTTTTCTGCAAATTCTAAGATATACTTGGGTGTAACTCCCTAGGGAAACATCAGATCACAAAATGGGTTGGTTTTTTAGCATTCCTGACTCAGGACACTACTAATATACGTTTGTTTTTCGAATCTGAGCTTTGGTTCAAAAGTAACACGTTCTGGTTGAATTGAGTTTTTCTGCAAATTTTAAGATATACTTGGGTGTAACTCCCCAGGGAAAAATCAGATCACAAAATGGAGTGGTTTTTTAGGATTCCCGACTCAGGACACTGCTAATATCTGTTTGTTTTTCGAATCTGAGCTTTGGTTCAAAACTAACACGTTCCGGTTGAATTGAGTTTTTCTGCAAATTCTAAGATATACTTGGGTGTAACTCCCTAGGGAAACATCAGATCACAAAATGGGTGGGTTTTTTAGCATTCCCGACTCAGGACACTACTAATATACGTTTGTTTTTCGAATCTGAGCTTTGGTTCAAAAGTAACACGTTCTGTTTGAATTGAGTTTTTCTGCAAATTTTAAGATATACTTGGGTGTAACTCCCCAGGGAAAAATCAGATCACAAAATGGAGTGGTTTTTTAGGATTCCCGACTCAGGACACTGCGAATATGTGTTTGTTTTTCGAATCTGAGCTTTGGTTCAAAACTAACACGTTCTGGTTGAATTGAGTTTTTCTGCAAATTCTAAGATATACTTGGGTGTAACTCCCCAGGGAAACATCAGATCACAAAATGGGTTGGTTTTTTAGCATTCCTGACTCAGGACACTACTAATATACGTTTGGTTTTCGAATCTGAGCTTTGGTTTAAAAGTAACACGTTCTGGTTGAAATGAGTTTTTCTGCAAATTCTAAAATATACTTTGGTATAACTCCCCAGGGAAACATCAGATCACAAAATGGGTTGGTTTTTTAGCATTCCCGACTCAGGACACTACTAATATACGTTTGTTTTTCGAATCTGAGCTTTGGTTCAAAACTAACACGTTCTGGTTGAATTGAGTTTTTCTGCAAATTCTAAGATATACTTGGGTGTAACTCCCCAGGGAAACATCAGATCACAAAATGGAGTGGTTTTTTAGGATTCCCGACTCAGGACACTGCTAATATCTGTTTGTTTTTCGAATCTGAGCTTTGGTTCAAAACTAACACGTTCCGGTTGAATTGAGTTTTTCTGCAAATTCTAAGATATACTTGGGTGTAACTCCCCAGGGAAACATCAGATCACAAAATGGAGTGGTTTTTTAGGATTCCCGACTCAGGACACTGCTAATATGTGTTTGTTTTTCGAATCTGAGCTTTGGTTCAAAAGTAACACGTTCTGGTTGAATTGAGTTTTTCTGCAAATTCTAAGATATACTTGGGTGTAACTCCCCAGGGAAAAATCAGATCACAAAATGGAGTGGTTTTTTCCATTCCTGACTCAGGACACTACTAATATACGTTTGTTTTTCGAATCTGAGCTTTGGTTCAAAAGTAACACGTTCTGGTTGAAATGATTTTTTCTGCAAATTCTAAAATATACTTTGGTGTAACTCCCCAGGGAAACTCCAGATCACAAAATGGGTTGGTTTTTTAGCATTCCCGACTCAGGACACTACTAATATACGTTTGTTTTTCGAATCTGAGCTTTGGTTCAAAAGTAACACGTTCTGGTTGAAATGAGTTTTTCTGCAAATTCTAAGATATACTTTGGTATAACTCCCCAGGGAAACATCAGATCACAAAATGGGTTGGTTTTTTAGCATTCCCGACTCAGGACACTACTAATATACGTTTGTTTTTCGAATCTGAGCTTTGGTTCAAAACTAACACGTTCTGGTTGAATTGAGTTTTTCTGCAAATTCTAAGATATACTTGGGTGTAACTCCCCAGGGAAACATCAGATCACAAAATGGAGTGGTTTTTTAGGATTCCCGACTCAGGACACTGCTAATATCTGTTTGTTTTTTGAATCTGAGCTTTGGTTCAAAACTAACACGTTCCGGTTGAATTGAGTTTTTCTGCAAATTCTAAGATATACTTGGGTGTAACTCCCTAGGGAAACATCAGATCACAAAATGGGTTGGTTTTTTAGCATTCCTGACTCAGGACACTACTAATATACGTTTGTTTTTCGAATCTGAGCTTTGGTTCAAAAGTAACACGTTCTGGTTGAATTGAGTTTTTCTGCAAATTTTAAGATATACTTGGGTGTAACTCCCCAGGGAAAAATCAGATCACAAAATGGAGTGGTTTTTTAGGATTCCCGACTCAGGACACTACTAATATACGTTTGTTTTTCGAATCTGAGCTTTGGTTCAAAACTAACACGTTCTGGTTCAATTGAGTTTTTCTGCAAATTCTAAGATATACTTGGGTGTAACTCCCCAGGGAAACTCCAGATCACAAAATGGGTTGGTTTTTTAGCATTCCCGACTCAGGACACTACTAATATACGTTTGTTTTTCGAATCTGAGCTTTGGTTCAAAACTAACACGTTCTGGTTGAATTGAGTTTTTCTGCAAATTCTAAGATATACTTGGGTGTAACTCCCCAGGGAAACATCAGATCACAAAATGGAGTGGTTTTTTAGGATTCCCGACTCAGGACACTGCTAATATCTGTTTGTTTTTCGAATCTGAGCTTTGGTTCAAAACTAACACGTTCTGGTTGAATTGAGTTTTTCTGCAAATTCTAAGATATACTTGGGTGTAACTCCCCAGGGAAACATCAGATCACAAAATGGGTTGGTTTTTTAGCATTCCTGACTCAGGACACTACTAATATACGTTTGGTTTTCGAATCTGAGCTTTGGTTTAAAAGTAACACGTTCTGGTTGAAATGAGTTTTTCTGCAAATTCTAAAATATACTTTGGTATAACTCCCCAGGGAAACATCAGATCACAAAATGGGTTGGTTTTTTAGCATTCCCGACTCAGGACACTACTAATATACGTTTGTTTTTCGAATCTGAGCTTTGGTTCAAAACTAACACGTTCTGGTTGAATTGAGTTTTTCTGCAAATTCTAAGATATACTTGGGTGTAACTCCCCAGGGAAACATCAGATCACAAAATGGAGTGGTTTTTTAGGATTCCCGACTCAGGACACTGCTAATATCTGTTTGTTTTTCGAATCTGAGCTTTGGTTCAAAACTAACACGTTCCGGTTGAATTGAGTTTTTCTGCAAATTCTAAGATATACTTGGGTGTAACTCCCTAGGGAAACATCAGATCACAAAATGGGTTGGTTTTTTAGCATTCCTGACTCAGGACACTACTAATATACGTTTGTTTTTCGAATCTGAGCTTTAGTTCAAAAGTAACACGTTCTGGTTGAATTGAGTTTTTCTGCAAATTTTAAGATATACTTGGGTGTAACTCCCCAGGGAAACTCAAGATCACAAAATGGGTTGGTTATTTAGCATTCCCGACTCAGGACACTACTAATATACGTTTGTTTTTCGAATCTGAGCTTTGGTTCAAAAGTAACACGTTCTGGTTCAATTGAGTTTTTCTGCAAATTTTAAGATATACTTGGGTGTAACTCCCCAGGGAAAAATCAGATCACAAAATGGAGTGGTTTTTTAGGATTCCCGACTCAGGACACTACTAATATACGTTTGTTTTTCGAATCTGAGCTTTGGTTCAAAACTAACACGTTCTGGTTCAATTGAGTTTTTCTGCAAATTCTAAGATATACTTGGGTGTAACTCCCCAGGGAAACTCCAGATCACAAAATGGGTTGGTTTTTTAGCATTCCGGACTCAGGACACTACTAATATACGTTTGTTTTTCGAATCTGAGCTTTTGTTCAAAAGTAACACGTTCTGGTTGAATTGAGTTTTTCTGCAAATTCTAAGATATACTTGGGTGTAACTCCCCAGGGAAACATCAGATCACAAAATGGAGTGGTTTTTTAGGATTCCCGACTCAGGACACTGCTAATATCTGTTTGTTTTTCGAATCTGAGCTTTGGTTCAAAACTAACACGTTCCGGTTGAATTGAGTTTTTCTGCAAATTCTAAGATATACTTGGGTGTAACTCCCGAGGGAAACATCAGATCACAAAATGGGTTGGTTTTTTAGCATTCCTGACTCAGGACACTACTAATATACGTTTGTTTTTCGAATCTGAGCTTTAGTTCAAAAGTAACACGTTCTGGTTGAATTGAGTTTTTCTGCAAATTTTAAGATATACTTGGGTGTAACTCCCCAGGGAAAAATCAGATCACAAAATGGAGTGGTTTTTTAGGATTCCCGACTCAGGACACTGCTAATATCTGTTTGTTTTTCGAATCTGAGCTTTGGTTCAAAACTAACACGTTCCGGTTGAATTGAGTTTTTCTGCAAATTCTAAGATATACTTGGGTGTAACTCCCTAGGGAAACATCAGATCACAAAATGGAGTGGTTTTTTAGGATTCCCGACTCAGGACACTGCTAATATGTGTTTGTTTTTCGAATCTGAGCTTTTGTTCAAAAGTAACACGTTCTGGTTGAATTGAGTTTTTCTGCAAATTCTAAGATATACTTGGGTGTAACTCCCCAGGGAAACATCAGATCACAAAATGGAGTGGTTTTTTAGGATTCCCGACTCAGGACACTGCTAATATGTGTTTGTTTTTCGAATCTGAGCTTTGGTTCAAAACTAACACGTTCCGGTTGAATTGAGTTTTTCTGCAAATTCTAAGATATACTTGGGTGTAACTCCCTAGGGAAACATCAGATCACAAAATGGGTTGGTTTTTTAGCATTCCTGACTCAGGACACTACTAATATACGTTTGTTTTTCGAATCTGAGCTTTGGTTCAAAAGTAACACGTTCTGGTTGAATTGAGTTTTTCTGCAAATTTTAAGATATACTTGGGTGTAACTCCCCAGGGAAAAATCAGATCACAAAATGGAGTGGTTTTTTAGCATTCCCGACTCAGGACACTACTAATATACGTTTGTTTTTCGAATCTGAGCTTTGGTTCAAAAGTAACACGTTCTGGTTGAATTGAGTTTTTCTGCAAATTTTAAGATATACTTGGGTGTAACTCCCCAGGGAAAAATCAGATCACAAAATGGAGTGGTTTTTTAGGATTCCCGACTCAGAACACTGCTAATATGTGTTTGTTTTTCGAATCTGAGCTTTGGTTCAAAACTAACACGTTCTGGTTGAATTGAGTTTTTCTGCAAATTCTAAGATATACTTGGGTGTAACTCCCCAGGGAAACTCCAGATCACAAAATGGGTTGGTTATTTAGCATTCCCGACTCAGGACACTACTAATATACGTTTGTTTTTCGAATCTGAGCTTTGGTTCAAAAGTAACACGTTCTGGTTCAATTGAGTTTTTCTGCAAATTTTAAGATATACTTGGGTGTAACTCCCCAGGGAAAAATCAGATCACAAAATGGAGTGGTTTTTTAGGATTCCCGACTCAGGACACTACTAATATACGTTTGTTTTTCGAATCTGAGCTTTGGTTCAAAACTAACACGTTCCGGTTCAATTGAGTTTTTCTGCAAATTTTAAGATATACTTGGGTGTAACTCCCCAGGGAAACTCCAGATCACAAAATGGGTTGGTTTTTTAGCATTCCCGACTCAGGACACTACTAATATACGTTTGTTTTTCGAATCTGAGCTTTGGTTCAAAAGTAACACGTTCTGGTTGAATTGAGTTTTTCTGCAAATTTTAAGATATACTTGGGTGTAACTCCCCAGGGAAAAATCAGATCACAAAATGGAGTGGTTTTTTAGGATTCCCGACTCAGGACACTGCTAATATCTGTTTGTTTTTCGAATCTGAGCTTTGGTTCAAAACTAACACGTTCCGGTTGAATTGAGTTTTTCTGCAAATTCTAAGATATACTTGGGTGTAACTCCCTAGGGAAACATCAGATCACAAAATGGAGTGGTTTTTTAGGATTCCCGACTCAGGACACTGCTAATATGTGTTTGTTTTTCGAATCTGAGCTTTTGTTCAAAAGTAACACGTTCTGGTTGAATTGAGTTTTTCTGCAAATTCTAAGATATACTTGGGTGTAACTCCCCAGGGAAACATCAGATCACAAAATGGAGTGGTTTTTTAGGATTCCCGACTCAGGACACTGCTAATATGTGTTTGTTTTTCGAATCTGAGCTTTGGTTCAAAACTAACACGTTCCGGTTGAATTGAGTTTTTCTGCAAATTCTAAGATATACTTGGGTGTAACTCCCTAGGGAAACATCAGATCACAAAATGGGTTGGTTTTTTAGCATTCCTGACTCAGGACACTACTAATATACGTTTGTTTTTCGAATCTGAGCTTTGGTTCAAAAGTAACACGTTCTGGTTGAATTGAGTTTTTCTGCAAATTCTAAGATATACTTGGGTGTAACTCCCCAGGGAAACATCAGATCACAAAATGGAGTGGTTTTTTAGGATTCCCGACTCAGGACACTGCTAATATCTGTTTGTTTTTCGAATCTGAGCTTTGGTTCAAAACTAACACGTTCCGGTTGAATTGAGTTTTTCTGCAAATTCTAAGATATACTTGGGTGTAACTCCCTAGGGAAACATCAGATCACAAAATGGGTTGGTTTTTTAGCATTCCTGACTCAGGACACTACTAATATACGTTTGTTTTTCGAATCTGAGCTTTGGTTCAAAAGTAACACGTTCTGGTTGAATTGAGTTTTTCTGCAAATTTTAAGATATACTTGGGTGTAACTCCCCAGGGAAAAATCAGATCACAAAATGGAGTGGTTTTTTAGGATTCCCGACTCAGGACACTGCTAATATCTGTTTGTTTTTCGAATCTGAGCTTTGGTTCAAAACTAACACGTTCCGGTTGAATTGAGTTTTTCTGCAAATTCTAAGATATACTTGGGTGTAACTCCCTAGGGAAACATCAGATCACAAAATGGGTGGGTTTTTTAGCATTCCCGACTCAGGACACTACTAATATACGTTTGTTTTTCGAATCTGAGCTTTGGTTCAAAAGTAACACGTTCTGTTTGAATTGAGTTTTTCTGCAAATTTTAAGATATACTTGGGTGTAACTCCCCAGGGAAAAATCAGATCACAAAATGGAGTGGTTTTTTAGGATTCCCGACTCAGGACACTGCGAATATGTGTTTGTTTTTCGAATCTGAGCTTTGGTTCAAAACTAACACGTTCTGGTTGAATTGAGTTTTTCTGCAAATTCTAAGATATACTTGGGTGTAACTCCCCAGGGAAACATCAGATCACAAAATGGGTTGGTTTTTTAGCATTCCTGACTCAGGACACTACTAATATACGTTTGTTTTTCGAATCTGAGCTTTGATTCAAAAGTAACACGTTCTGGTTGAAATGAGTTTTTCTGCAAATTCTAAGATATACTTTGGTGTAACTCCCCAGGGAAACTCCAGATCACAAAATGGAGTGGTTTTTTAGCATTCCTGACTCAGGACACTACTAATATACGTTTGTTTTTCGAATCTGAGCTTTGGTTCAAAACTAACACGTTCCGGTTGAATTGAGTTTTTCTGCAAATTCTAAGATATACTTGGGTGTAACTCCCTAGGGAAACATCAGATCACAAAATGGGTGGGTTTTTTAGCATTCCCGACTCAGGACACTGCTAATATCTGTTTGTTTTTCGAATCTGAGCTTTGGTTCAAAACTAACACGTTCTGGTTGAATTGAGTTTTTCTGCAAATTCTAAAATATACTTGGGTGTAACTCCCCAGGGAAAAATCAGATCACAAAATGGGTTGGTTTTTTAGCATTCCCGACTCAGGACACTACCTATATACGTTTGTTTTTCGAATCTAAGCTTTGGTTCAAAAGTAACACGTTCTGGTTGAATTGAGTTTTTCTGCAAATTCTAAGATATACTTGGGTGTAACTCCCCAGGGAAAAATCAGATCACAAAATGGAGTGGTTTTTTAGCATTCCCGACTCAGGACACTACTAATATACGTTTGTTTTTCGAATCTGAGCTTTGGTTCAAAACTAACATGTTCTGGTTCAATTGAGTTTTTCTGCAAATTCTAAGATATACTTGGGTGTAACTCCCCAGGGAAACTCCAGATCACAAAATGGGTTGGTTTTTTAGCATTCCCGACTCAGGACACTACTAATATACGTTTGTTTTTCGAATCTGAGCTTTGGTTCAAAAGTAACACGTTCTGGTTGAATTGAGTTTTTCTGCAAATTTTAAGATATACTTGGGTGTAACTCCCCAGGGAAACATCAGATCACAAAATGGAGTGGTTTTTTAGGATTCCCGACTCAGGACACTGCTAATATCTGTTTGTTTTTCGAATCTGAGCTTTGGTTCAAAACTAACACGTTCCGGTTGAATTGAGTTTTTCTGCAAATTCTAAGATATACTTGGGTGTAACTCCCTAGGGAAACATCAGATCACAAAATGGGTGGGTTTTTTAGCATTCCTGACTCAGGACACTACTAATATACGTTTGTTTTTCGAATCTGAGCTTTGGTTCAAAAGTAACACGTTCTGGTTGAATTGAGTTTTTCTGCAAATTTTAAGATATACTTGGGTGTAACTCCCCAGGGAAAAATCAGATCACAAAATGGAGTGGTTTTTTAGGATTCCCGACTCAGGACACTGCTAATATCTGTTTGTTTTTCGAATCTGAGCTTTGGTTCAAAACTAACACGTTCCGGTTGAATTGAGTTTTTCTGCAAATTCTAAGATATACTTGGGTGTAACTCCCTAGGGAAACATCAGATCACAAAATGGGTGGGTTTTTTAGCATTCCCGACTCAGGACACTACTAATATACGTTTGTTTTTCGAATCTGAGCTTTGGTTCAAAAGTAACACGTTCTGTTTGAATTGAGTTTTTCTGCAAATTTTAAGATATACTTGGGTGTAACTCCCCAGGGAAAAATCAGATCACAAAATGGAGTGGTTTTTTAGGATTCCCGACTCAGGACACTGCGAATATGTGTTTGTTTTTCGAATCTGAGCTTTGGTTCAAAACTAACACGTTCTGGTTGAATTGAGTTTTTCTGCAAATTCTAAGATATACTTGGGTGTAACTCCCCAGGGAAACATCAGATCACAAAATGGGTTGGTTTTTTAGCATTCCTGACTCAGGACACTACTAATATACGTTTGTTTTTCGAATCTGAGCTTTGATTCAAAAGTAACACGTTCTGGTTGAAATGAGTTTTTCTGCAAATTCTAAGATATACTTTGGTGTAACTCCCCAGGGAAACTCCAGATCACAAAATGGAGTGGTTTTTTAGCATTCCTGACTCAGGACACTACTAATATACGTTTGTTTTTCGAATCTGAGCTTTGGTTCAAAACTAACACGTTCCGGTTGAATTGAGTTTTTCTGCAAATTCTAAGATATACTTGGGTGTAACTCCCTAGGGAAACATCAGATCACAAAATGGGTGGGTTTTTTAGCATTCCCGACTCAGGACACTGCTAATATCTGTTTGTTTTTCGAATCTGAGCTTTGGTTCAAAACTAACACGTTCTGGTTGAATTGAGTTTTTCTGCAAATTCTAAAATATACTTGGGTGTAACTCCCCAGGGAAAAATCAGATCACAAAATGGAGTGGTTTTTTAGCATTCCCGACTCAGGACACTACCTATATACGTTTGTTTTTCGAATCTAAGCTTTGGTTCAAAAGTAACACGTTCTGGTTGAATTGAGTTTTTCTGCAAATTCTAAGATATACTTGGGTGTAACTCCCCAGGGAAAAATCAGATCACAAAATGGAGTGGTTTTTTAGCATTCCCGACTCAGGACACTACTAATATACGTTTGTTTTTCGAATCTGAGCTTTGGTTCAAAACTAACATGTTCTGGTTCAATTGAGTTTTTCTGCAAATTCTAAGATATACTTGGGTGTAACTCCCCAGGGAAACTCCAGATCACAAAATGGGTTGGTTTTTTAGCATTCCCGACTCAGGACACTACTAATATACGTTTGTTTTTCGAATCTGAGCTTTGGTTCAAAAGTAACACGTTCTGGTTGAATTGAGTTTTTCTGCAAATTTTAAGATATACTTGGGTGTAACTCCCCAGGGAAACATCAGATCACAAAATGGAGTGGTTTTTTAGGATTCCCGACTCAGGACACTGCTAATATCTGTTTGTTTTTCGAATCTGAGCTTTGGTTCAAAACTAACACGTTCCGGTTGAATTGAGTTTTTCTGCAAATTCTAAGATATACTTGGGTGTAACTCCCTAGGGAAACATCAGATCACAAAATGGGTGGGTTTTTTAGCATTCCTGACTCAGGACACTACTAATATACGTTTGTTTTTCGAATCTGAGCTTTGGTTCAAAAGTAACACGTTCTGGTTGAATTGAGTTTTTCTGCAAATTTTAAGATATACTTGGGTGTAACTCCCCAGGGAAAAATCAGATCACAAAATGGAGTGGTTTTTTAGGATTCCCGACTCAGGACACTGCTAATATCTGTTTGTTTTTCGAATCTGAGCTTTGGTTCAAAACTAACACGTTCCGGTTGAATTGAGTTTTTCTGCAAATTCTAAGATATACTTGGGTGTAACTCCCTAGGGAAACATCAGATCACAAAATGGGTGGGTTTTTTAGCATTCCCGACTCAGGACACTACTAATATACGTTTGTTTTTCGAATCTGAGCTTTGGTTCAAAAGTAACACGTTCTGTTTGAATTGAGTTTTTCTGCAAATTTTAAGATATACTTGGGTGTAACTCCCCAGGGAAAAATCAGATCACAAAATGGAGTGGTTTTTTAGGATTCCCGACTCAGGACACTGCGAATATGTGTTTGTTTTTCGAATCTGAGCTTTGGTTCAAAACTAACACGTTCTGGTTGAATTGAGTTTTTCTGCAAATTCTAAGATATACTTGGGTGTAACTCCCCAGGGAAACATCAGATCACAAAATGGGTTGGTTTTTTAGCATTCCTGACTCAGGACACTACTAATATACGTTTGTTTTTCGAATCTGAGCTTTGATTCAAAAGTAACACGTTCTGGTTGAAATGAGTTTTTCTGCAAATTCTAAGATATACTTTGGTGTAACTCCCCAGGGAAACTCCAGATCACAAAATGGAGTGGTTTTTTAGCATTCCTGACTCAGGACACTACTAATATACGTTTGTTTTTCGAATCTGAGCTTTGGTTCAAAACTAACACGTTCCGGTTGAATTGAGTTTTTCTGCAAATTCTAAGATATACTTGGGTGTAACTCCCTAGGGAAACATCAGATCACAAAATGGGTGGGTTTTTTAGCATTCCCGACTCAGGACACTGCTAATATCTGTTTGTTTTTCGAATCTGAGCTTTGGTTCAAAACTAACACGTTCTGGTTGAATTGAGTTTTTCTGCAAATTCTAAAATATACTTGGGTGTAACTCCCCAGGGAAAAATCAGATCACAAAATGGGTTGGTTTTTTAGCATTCCCGACTCAGGACACTACCTATATACGTTTGTTTTTCGAATCTAAGCTTTGGTTCAAAAGTAACACGTTCTGGTTGAATTGAGTTTTTCTGCAAATTCTAAGATATACTTGGGTGTAACTCCCCAGGGAAAAATCAGATCACAAAATGGAGTGGTTTTTTAGCATTCCCGACTCAGGACACTACTAATATACGTTTGTTTTTCGAATCTGAGCTTTGGTTCAAAACTAACATGTTCTGGTTCAA
The DNA here is from genome assembly GCF_051295495.1 of Thamnophis sirtalis. Taxonomy (NCBI): domain Eukaryota; kingdom Metazoa; phylum Chordata; class Lepidosauria; order Squamata; family Natricidae; genus Thamnophis; species Thamnophis sirtalis. The sequence goes on along the minus strand of NW_028261411.1, from coordinate 111,833 downwards.
TTGAGTTTTTCTGCAAATTCTAAGATATACTTGGGTGTAACTCCCCAGGGAAACTCCAGATCACAAAATGGGTTGGTTTTTTAGCATTCCCGACTCAGGACACTACTAATATCTGTTTGTTTTTCGAATCTGAGCTTTGGTTCAAAACTAACACGTTCCGGTTGAATTGAGTTTTTCTGCAAATTCTAAGATATACTTGGGTGTAACTCCCTAGGGAAACATCAGATCACAAAATGGAGTGGTTTTTTAGGATTCCCGACTCAGGACACTGCTAATATGTGTTTGTTTTTCGAATCTGAGCTTTTGTTCAAAAGTAACACGTTCTGGTTGAATTGAGTTTTTCTGCAAATTCTAAGATATACTTGGGTGTAACTCCCCAGGGAAACATCAGATCACAAAATGGAGTGGTTTTTTAGGATTCCCGACTCAGGACACTGCTAATATGTGTTTGTTTTTCGAATCTGAGCTTTGATTCAAAAGTAACACGTTCTGGTTGAAATGAGTTTTTCTGCAAATTCTAAGATATACTTTGGTGTAACTCCCCAGGGAAACTCCAGATCACAAAATGGAGTGGTTTTTTAGCATTCCTGACTCAGGACACTACTAATATACGTTTGTTTTTCGAATCTGAGCTTTGGTTCAAAACTAACACGTTCCGGTTGAATTGAGTTTTTCTGCAAATTCTAAGATATACTTGGGTGTAACTCCCTAGGGAAACATCAGATCACAAAATGGGTGGGTTTTTTAGCATTCCCGACTCAGGACACTGCTAATATCTGTTTGTTTTTCGAATCTGAGCTTTGGTTCAAAACTAACACGTTCTGGTTGAATTGAGTTTTTCTGCAAATTCTAAAATATACTTGGGTGTAACTCCCCAGGGAAAAATCAGATCACAAAATGGGTTGGTTTTTTAGCATTCCCGACTCAGGACACTACCTATATACGTTTGTTTTTCGAATCTAAGCTTTGGTTCAAAAGTAACACGTTCTGGTTGAATTGAGTTTTTCTGCAAATTCTAAGATATACTTGGGTGTAACTCCCCAGGGAAAAATCAGATCACAAAATGGAGTGGTTTTTTAGCATTCCCGACTCAGGACACTACTAATATACGTTTGTTTTTCGAATCTGAGCTTTGGTTCAAAAGTAACACGTTCTGGTTGAATTGAGTTTTTCTGCAAATTTTAAGATATACTTGGGTGTAACTCCCCAGGGAAAAATCAGATCACAAAATGGAGTGGTTTTTTAGGATTCCCGACTCAGAACACTGCTAATATGTGTTTGTTTTTCGAATCTGAGCTTTGGTTCAAAACTAACACGTTCTGGTTGAATTGAGTTTTTCTGCAAATTCTAAGATATACTTGGGTGTAACTCCCCAGGGAAACTCCAGATCACAAAATGGGTTGGTTATTTAGCATTCCCGACTCAGGACACTACTAATATACATTTGTTTTTCGAATCTGAGCTTTGGTTCAAAAGTAACACGTTCTGGTTGAATTGAGTTTTTCTGCAAATTTTAAGATATACTTGGGTGTAACTCCCCAGGGAAAAATCAGATCACAAAATGGAGTGGTTTTTTAGGATTCCCGACTCAGGACACTACTAATATACGTTTGTTTTTCGAATCTGAGCTTTGGTTCAAAACTAACATGTTCTGGTTCAATTGAGTTTTTCTGCAAATTCTAAGATATACTTGGGTGTAACTCCCCAGGGAAACTCCAGATCACAAAATGGGTTGGTTTTTTAGCATTCCCGACTCAGGACACTACTAATATACGTTTGTTTTTCGAATCTGAGCTTTGATTCAAAAGTAACACGTTCTGGTTAAATTGAGTTTTTCTGCAAATTCTAAGATATACTTGGGTGTAACTCCCCAGGGAAACATCAGATCACAAAATGGAGTGGTTTTTTAGGATTCCCGACTCAGGACACTGCTAATATGTGTTTGTTTTTCGAATCTGAGCTTTTGTTCAAAAGTAACACGTTCTGGTTGAATTGAGTTTTTCTGCAAATTCTAAGATATACTTGGGTGTAACTCCCCAGGGAAACATCAGATCACAAAATGGAGTGGTTTTTTAGGATTCCCAACTCAGGACACTGCTAATATGTGTTTGTTTTTCGAATCTGAGCTTTGGTTCAAAACTAACACGTTCCGGTTGAATTGAGTTTTTCTGCAAATTCTAAGATATACTTGGGTGTAACTCCCTAGGGAAACATCAGATCACAAAATGGGTTGGTTTTTTAGCATTCCTGACTCAGGACACTACTAATATACGTTTGTTTTTCGAATCTGAGCTTTGGTTCAAAAGTAACACGTTCTGGTTGAATTGAGTTTTTCTGCAAATTCTAAGATATACTTGGGTGTAACTCCCTAGGGAAACATCAGATCACAAAATGGGTGGGTTTTTTAGCATTCCCGACTCAGGACACTACTAATATACGTTTGTTTTTCGAATCTGAGCTTTGGTTCAAAAGTAACACGTTCTGTTTGAATTGAGTTTTTCTGCAAATTTTAAGATATACTTGGGTGTAACTCCCCAGGGAAAAATCAGATCACAAAATGGAGTGGTTTTTTAGGATTCCCGACTCAGGACACTGCGAATATGTGTTTGTTTTTCGAATCTGAGCTTTGGTTCAAAACTAACACGTTCTGGTTGAATTGAGTTTTTCTGCAAATTCTAAGATATACTTGGGTGTAACTCCCCAGGGAAACATCAGATCACAAAATGGGTTGGTTTTTTAGCATTCCTGACTCAGGACACTACTAATATACGTTTGTTTTTCGAATCTGAGCTTTGATTCAAAAGTAACACGTTCTGGTTGAAATGAGTTTTTCTGCAAATTCTAAGATATACTTTGGTGTAACTCCCCAGGGAAACTCCAGATCACAAAATGGAGTGGTTTTTTAGCATTCCTGACTCAGGACACTACTAATATACGTTTGTTTTTCGAATCTGAGCTTTGGTTCAAAACTAACACGTTCCGGTTGAATTGAGTTTTTCTGCAAATTCTAAGATATACTTGGGTGTAACTCCCTAGGGAAACATCAGATCACAAAATGGGTGGGTTTTTTAGCATTCCCGACTCAGGACACTGCTAATATCTGTTTGTTTTTCGAATCTGAGCTTTGGTTCAAAACTAACACGTTCTGGTTGAATTGAGTTTTTCTGCAAATTCTAAAATATACTTGGGTGTAACTCCCCAGGGAAAAATCAGATCACAAAATGGGTTGGTTTTTTAGCATTCCCGACTCAGGACACTACCTATATACGTTTGTTTTTCGAATCTAAGCTTTGGTTCAAAAGTAACACGTTCTGGTTGAATTGAGTTTTTCTGCAAATTCTAAGATATACTTGGGTGTAACTCCCCAGGGAAAAATCAGATCACAAAATGGAGTGGTTTTTTAGCATTCCCGACTCAGGACACTACTAATATACGTTTGTTTTTCGAATCTGAGCTTTGGTTCAAAACTAACATGTTCTGGTTCAATTGAGTTTTTCTGCAAATTCTAAGATATACTTGGGTGTAACTCCCCAGGGAAACTCCAGATCACAAAATGGGTTGGTTTTTTAGCATTCCCGACTCAGGACACTACTAATATACGTTTGTTTTTCGAATCTGAGCTTTGGTTCAAAAGTAACACGTTCTGGTTGAATTGAGTTTTTCTGCAAATTTTAAGATATACTTGGGTGTAACTCCCCAGGGAAACATCAGATCACAAAATGGAGTGGTTTTTTAGGATTCCCGACTCAGGACACTGCTAATATCTGTTTGTTTTTCGAATCTGAGCTTTGGTTCAAAACTAACACGTTCCGGTTGAATTGAGTTTTTCTGCAAATTCTAAGATATACTTGGGTGTAACTCCCTAGGGAAACATCAGATCACAAAATGGAGTGGTTTTTTAGGATTCCCGACTCAGGACACTGCTAATATGTGTTTGTTTTTCGAATCTGAGCTTTTGTTCAAAAGTAACACGTTCTGGTTGAATTGAGTTTTTCTGCAAATTCTAAGATATACTTGGGTGTAACTCCCCAGGGAAACATCAGATCACAAAATGGAGTGGTTTTTTAGGATTCCCGACTCAGGACACTGCTAATATGTGTTTGTTTTTCGAATCTGAGCTTTGATTCAAAAGTAACACGTTCTGGTTGAAATGAGTTTTTCTGCAAATTCTAAGATATACTTTGGTGTAACTCCCCAGGGAAACTCCAGATCACAAAATGGAGTGGTTTTTTAGCATTCCTGACTCAGGACACTACTAATATACGTTTGTTTTTCGAATCTGAGCTTTGGTTCAAAACTAACACGTTCCGGTTGAATTGAGTTTTTCTGCAAATTCTAAGATATACTTGGGTGTAACTCCCTAGGGAAACATCAGATCACAAAATGGGTGGGTTTTTTAGCATTCCCGACTCAGGACACTGCTAATATCTGTTTGTTTTTCGAATCTGAGCTTTGGTTCAAAACTAACACGTTCTGGTTGAATTGAGTTTTTCTGCAAATTCTAAAATATACTTGGGTGTAACTCCCCAGGGAAAAATCAGATCACAAAATGGGTTGGTTTTTTAGCATTCCCGACTCAGGACACTACCTATATACGTTTGTTTTTCGAATCTAAGCTTTGGTTCAAAAGTAACACGTTCTGGTTGAATTGAGTTTTTCTGCAAATTCTAAGATATACTTGGGTGTAACTCCCCAGGGAAAAATCAGATCACAAAATGGAGTGGTTTTTTAGCATTCCCGACTCAGGACACTACTAATATACGTTTGTTTTTCGAATCTGAGCTTTGGTTCAAAAGTAACACGTTCTGGTTGAATTGAGTTTTTCTGCAAATTTTAAGATATACTTGGGTGTAACTCCCCAGGGAAAAATCAGATCACAAAATGGAGTGGTTTTTTAGGATTCCCGACTCAGAACACTGCTAATATGTGTTTGTTTTTCGAATCTGAGCTTTGGTTCAAAACTAACACGTTCTGGTTGAATTGAGTTTTTCTGCAAATTCTAAGATATACTTGGGTGTAACTCCCCAGGGAAACTCCAGATCACAAAATGGGTTGGTTATTTAGCATTCCCGACTCAGGACACTACTAATATACATTTGTTTTTCGAATCTGAGCTTTGGTTCAAAAGTAACACGTTCTGGTTGAATTGAGTTTTTCTGCAAATTTTAAGATATACTTGGGTGTAACTCCCCAGGGAAAAATCAGATCACAAAATGGAGTGGTTTTTTAGGATTCCCGACTCAGGACACTACTAATATACGTTTGTTTTTCGAATCTGAGCTTTGGTTCAAAACTAACATGTTCTGGTTCAATTGAGTTTTTCTGCAAATTCTAAGATATACTTGGGTGTAACTCCCCAGGGAAACTCCAGATCACAAAATGGGTTGGTTTTTTAGCATTCCCGACTCAGGACACTACTAATATACGTTTGTTTTTCGAATCTGAGCTTTGATTCAAAAGTAACACGTTCTGGTTAAATTGAGTTTTTCTGCAAATTCTAAGATATACTTGGGTGTAACTCCCCAGGGAAACATCAGATCACAAAATGGAGTGGTTTTTTAGGATTCCCGACTCAGGACACTGCTAATATGTGTTTGTTTTTCGAATCTGAGCTTTTGTTCAAAAGTAACACGTTCTGGTTGAATTGAGTTTTTCTGCAAATTCTAAGATATACTTGGGTGTAACTCCCCAGGGAAACATCAGATCACAAAATGGAGTGGTTTTTTAGGATTCCCAACTCAGGACACTGCTAATATGTGTTTGTTTTTCGAATCTGAGCTTTGGTTCAAAACTAACACGTTCCGGTTGAATTGAGTTTTTCTGCAAATTCTAAGATATACTTGGGTGTAACTCCCTAGGGAAACATCAGATCACAAAATGGGTTGGTTTTTTAGCATTCCTGACTCAGGACACTACTAATATACGTTTGTTTTTCGAATCTGAGCTTTGGTTCAAAAGTAACACGTTCTGGTTGAATTGAGTTTTTCTGCAAATTTTAAGATATACTTGGGTGTAACTCCCCAGGGAAAAATCAGATCACAAAATGGAGTGGTTTTTTAGGATTCCCGACTCAGGACACTGCTAATATGTGTTTGTTTTTCGAATCTGAGCTTTGGTTCAAAACTAACACGTTCTGGTTGAATTGAGTTTTTCTGCAAATTCTAAGATATACTTGGGTGTAACTCCCCAGGGAAAAATCAGATCACAAAATGGAGTGGTTTTTTAGCATTCCTGACTCAGGACACTACTAATATACGTTTGTTTTTCGAATCTGAGCTTTGGTTCAAAAGTAACACGTTCTGGTTGAAATGATTTTTTCTGCAAATTCTAAAATATACTTTGGTGTAACTCCCCAGGGAAAAATCAGATCACAAAATGGGTTGGTTTTTTAGCATTCCCGACTCAGGACACTACCTATATACGTTTGTTTTTCGAATCTAAGCTTTGGTTCAAAAGTAACACGTTCTGGTTGAATTGAGTTTTTCTGCAAATTCTAAGATATACTTGGGTGTAACTCCCCAGGGAAAAATCAGATCACAAAATGGAGTGGTTTTTTAGCATTCCCGACTCAGGACACTACTAATATACGTTTGTTTTTCGAATCTGAGCTTTGGTTCAAAAGTAACACGTTCTGGTTGAATTGAGTTTTTCTGCAAATTTTAAGATATACTTGGGTGTAACTCCCCAGGGAAAAATCAGATCACAAAATGGAGTGGTTTTTTAGGATTCCCGACTCAGAACACTGCTAATATGTGTTTGTTTTTCGAATCTGAGCTTTGGTTCAAAACTAACACGTTCTGGTTGAATTGAGTTTTTCTGCAAATTCTAAGATATACTTGGGTGTAACTCCCCAGGGAAACTCCAGATCACAAAATGGGTTGGTTATTTAGCATTCCCGACTCAGGACACTACTAATATACGTTTGTTTTTCGAATCTGAGCTTTGGTTCAAAAGTAACACGTTCTGGTTCAATTGAGTTTTTCTGCAAATTTTAAGATATACTTGGGTGTAACTCCCCAGGGAAAAATCAGATCACAAAATGGAGTGGTTTTTTAGGATTCCCGACTCAGGACACTACTAATATACGTTTGTTTTTCGAATCTGAGCTTTGGTTCAAAACTAACACGTTCTGGTTCAATTGAGTTTTTCTGCAAATTCTAAGATATACTTGGGTGTAACTCCCCAGGGAAACTCCAGATCACAAAATGGGTTGGTTTTTTAGCATTCCCGACTCAGGACACTACTAATATACGTTTGTTTTTCGAATCTGAGCTTTGGTTCAAAAGTAACACGTTCTGGTTGAATTGAGTTTTTCTGCAAATTTTAAGATATACTTGGGTGTAACTCCCCAGGGAAAAATCAGATCACAAAATGGAGTGGTTTTTTAGGATTCCCGACTCAGGACACTGCTAATATCTGTTTGTTTTTCGAATCTGAGCTTTGGTTCAAAACTAACACGTTCCGGTTGAATTGAGTTTTTCTGCAAATTCTAAGATATACTTGGGTGTAACTCCCCAGGGAAACTCCAGATCACAAAATGGGTTGGTTATTTAGCATTCCCGACTCAGGACACTACTAATATACGTTTGTTTTTCGAATCTGAGCTTTGGTTCAAAAGTAACACGTTCTGGTTCAATTGAGTTTTTCTGCAAATTTTAAGATATACTTGGGTGTAACTCCCCAGGGAAAAATCAGATCACAAAATGGAGTGGTTTTTTAGGATTCCCGACTCAGGACACTACTAATATACGTTTGTTTTTCGAATCTGAGCTTTGGTTCAAAACTAACACGTTCTGGTTGAATTGAGTTTTTCTGCAAATTCTAAGATATACTTGGGTGTAACTCCCCAGGGAAACTCCAGATCACAAAATGGGTTGGTTATTTAGCATTCCCGACTCAGGACACTACTAATATACGTTTGTTTTTCGAATCTGAGCTTTGGTTCAAAAGTAACACGTTCTGGTTCAATTGAGTTTTTCTGCAAATTTTAAGATATACTTGGGTGTAACTCCCCAGGGAAAAATCAGATCACAAAATGGAGTGGTTTTTTAGGATTCCCGACTCAGGACACTACTAATATACGTTTGTTTTTCGAATCTGAGCTTTGGTTCAAAACTAACACGTTCTGGTTCAATTGAGTTTTTCTGCAAATTCTAAGATATACTTGGGTGTAACTCCCCAGGGAAACTCCAGATCACAAAATGGGTTGGTTTTTTAGCATTCCCGACTCAGGACACTACTAATATACGTTTGTTTTTCGAATCTGAGCTTTGGTTCAAAAGTAACACGTTCTGGTTGAATTGAGTTTTTCTGCAAATTTTAAGATATACTTGGGTGTAACTCCCCAGGGAAAAATCAGATCACAAAATGGAGTGGTTTTTTAGGATTCCCGACTCAGGACACTGCTAATATCTGTTTGTTTTTCGAATCTGAGCTTTGGTTCAAAACTAACACGTTCCGGTTGAATTGAGTTTTTCTGCAAATTCTAAGATATACTTGGGTGTAACTCCCTAGGGAAACATCAGATCACAAAATGGGTGGGTTTTTTAGCATTCCCGACTCAGGACACTACTAATATACGTTTGTTTTTCGAATCTGAGCTTTGGTTCAAAAGTAACACGTTCTGGTTGAATTGAGTTTTTCTGCAAATTTTAAGATATACTTGGGTGTAACTCCCCAGGGAAAAATCAGATCACAAAATGGAGTGGTTTTTTAGCATTCCCGACTCAGGACACTACTAATATACGTTTGTTTTTCGAATCTGAGCTTTGGTTCAAAAGTAACACGTTCTGGTTGAATTGAGTTTTTCTGCAAATTTTAAGATATACTTGGGTGTAACTCCCCAGGGAAAAATCAGATCACAAAATGGAGTGGTTTTTTAGGATTCCCGACTCAGGACACTACTAATATACGTTTGTTTTTCGAATCTGAGCTTTGGTTCAAAACTAACACGTTCTGGTTCAATTGAGTTTTTCTGCAAATTCTAAGATATACTTGGGTGTAACTCCCCAGGGAAACTCCAGATCACAAAATGGGTTGGTTTTTTAGCATTCCCGACTCAGGACACTACTAATATACGTTTGTTTTTCGAATCTGAGCTTTGGTTCAAAAGTAACACGTTCTGGTTGAATTGAGTTTTTCTGCAAATTCTAAGATATACTTGGGTGTAACTCCCCAGGGAAACATCAGATCACAAAATGGAGTGGTTTTTTAGGATTCCCGACTCAGGACACTGCTAATATCTGTTTGTTTTTCGAATCTGAGCTTTGGTTCAAAACTAACACGTTCCGGTTGAATTGAGTTTTTCTGCAAATTCTAAGATATACTTGGGTGTAACTCCCTAGGGAAACATCAGATCACAAAATGGGTTGGTTTTTTAGCATTCCTGACTCAGGACACTACTAATATACGTTTGTTTTTCGAATCTGAGCTTTGGTTCAAAAGTAACACGTTCTGGTTGAATTGAGTTTTTCTGCAAATTTTAAGATATACTTGGGTGTAACTCCCCAGGGAAAAATCAGATCACAAAATGGAGTGGTTTTTTAGGATTCCCGACTCAGGACACTGCTAATATCTGTTTGTTTTTCGAATCTGAGCTTTGGTTCAAAACTAACACGTTCCGGTTGAATTGAGTTTTTCTGCAAATTCTAAGATATACTTGGGTGTAACTCCCTAGGGAAACATCAGATCACAAAATGGGTGGGTTTTTTAGCATTCCCGACTCAGGACACTACTAATATACGTTTGTTTTTCGAATCTGAGCTTTGGTTCAAAAGTAACACGTTCTGTTTGAATTGAGTTTTTCTGCAAATTTTAAGATATACTTGGGTGTAACTCCCCAGGGAAAAATCAGATCACAAAATGGAGTGGTTTTTTAGGATTCCCGACTCAGGACACTGCGAATATGTGTTTGTTTTTCGAATCTGAGCTTTGGTTCAAAACTAACACGTTCTGGTTGAATTGAGTTTTTCTGCAAATTCTAAGATATACTTGGGTGTAACTCCCCAGGGAAACATCAGATCACAAAATGGGTTGGTTTTTTAGCATTCCTGACTCAGGACACTACTAATATACGTTTGTTTTTCGAATCTGAGCTTTGATTCAAAAGTAACACGTTCTGGTTGAAATGAGTTTTTCTGCAAATTCTAAGATATACTTTGGTGTAACTCCCCAGGGAAACTCCAGATCACAAAATGGAGTGGTTTTTTAGCATTCCTGACTCAGGACACTACTAATATACGTTTGTTTTTCGAATCTGAGCTTTGGTTCAAAACTAACACGTTCCGGTTGAATTGAGTTTTTCTGCAAATTCTAAGATATACTTGGGTGTAACTCCCTAGGGAAACATCAGATCACAAAATGGGTGGGTTTTTTAGCATTCCCGACTCAGGACACTGCTAATATCTGTTTGTTTTTCGAATCTGAGCTTTGGTTCAAAACTAACACGTTCTGGTTGAATTGAGTTTTTCTGCAAATTCTAAAATATACTTGGGTGTAACTCCCCAGGGAAAAATCAGATCACAAAATGGGTTGGTTTTTTAGCATTCCCGACTCAGGACACTACCTATATACGTTTGTTTTTCGAATCTAAGCTTTGGTTCAAAAGTAACACGTTCTGGTTGAATTGAGTTTTTCTGCAAATTCTAAGATATACTTGGGTGTAACTCCCCAGGGAAAAATCAGATCACAAAATGGAGTGGTTTTTTAGCATTCCCGACTCAGGACACTACTAATATACGTTTGTTTTTCGAATCTGAGCTTTGGTTCAAAACTAACATGTTCTGGTTCAATTGAGTTTTTCTGCAAATTCTAAGATATACTTGGGTGTAACTCCCCAGGGAAACTCCAGATCACAAAATGGGTTGGTTTTTTAGCATTCCCGACTCAGGACACTACTAATATACGTTTGTTTTTCGAATCTGAGCTTTGGTTCAAAAGTAACACGTTCTGGTTGAATTGAGTTTTTCTGCAAATTTTAAGATATACTTGGGTGTAACTCCCCAGGGAAACATCAGATCACAAAATGGAGTGGTTTTTTAGGATTCCCGACTCAGGACACTGCTAATATCTGTTTGTTTTTCGAATCTGAGCTTTGGTTCAAAACTAACACGTTCCGGTTGAATTGAGTTTTTCTGCAAATTCTAAGATATACTTGGGTGTAACTCCCTAGGGAAACATCAGATCACAAAATGGGTGGGTTTTTTAGCATTCCTGACTCAGGACACTACTAATATACGTTTGTTTTTCGAATCTGAGCTTTGGTTCAAAAGTAACACGTTCTGGTTGAATTGAGTTTTTCTGCAAATTTTAAGATATACTTGGGTGTAACTCCCCAGGGAAAAATCAGATCACAAAATGGAGTGGTTTTTTAGGATTCCCGACTCAGGACACTGCTAATATCTGTTTGTTTTTCGAATCTGAGCTTTGGTTCAAAACTAACACGTTCCGGTTGAATTGAGTTTTTCTGCAAATTCTAAGATATACTTGGGTGTAACTCCCTAGGGAAACATCAGATCACAAAATGGGTGGGTTTTTTAGCATTCCCGACTCAGGACACTACTAATATACGTTTGTTTTTCGAATCTGAGCTTTGGTTCAAAAGTAACACGTTCTGTTTGAATTGAGTTTTTCTGCAAATTTTAAGATATACTTGGGTGTAACTCCCCAGGGAAAAATCAGATCACAAAATGGAGTGGTTTTTTAGGATTCCCGACTCAGGACACTGCGAATATGTGTTTGTTTTTCGAATCTGAGCTTTGGTTCAAAACTAACACGTTCTGGTTGAATTGAGTTTTTCTGCAAATTCTAAGATATACTTGGGTGTAACTCCCCAGGGAAACATCAGATCACAAAATGGGTTGGTTTTTTAGCATTCCTGACTCAGGACACTACTAATATACGTTTGTTTTTCGAATCTGAGCTTTGATTCAAAAGTAACACGTTCTGGTTGAAATGAGTTTTTCTGCAAATTCTAAGATATACTTTGGTGTAACTCCCCAGGGAAACTCCAGATCACAAAATGGAGTGGTTTTTTAGCATTCCTGACTCAGGACACTACTAATATACGTTTGTTTTTCGAATCTGAGCTTTGGTTCAAAACTAACACGTTCCGGTTGAATTGAGTTTTTCTGCAAATTCTAAGATATACTTGGGTGTAACTCCCTAGGGAAACATCAGATCACAAAATGGGTGGGTTTTTTAGCATTCCCGACTCAGGACACTGCTAATATCTGTTTGTTTTTCGAATCTGAGCTTTGGTTCAAAACTAACACGTTCTGGTTGAATTGAGTTTTTCTGCAAATTCTAAAATATACTTGGGTGTAACTCCCCAGGGAAAAATCAGATCACAAAATGGGTTGGTTTTTTAGCATTCCCGACTCAGGACACTACCTATATACGTTTGTTTTTCGAATCTAAGCTTTGGTTCAAAAGTAACACGTTCTGGTTGAATTGAGTTTTTCTGCAAATTCTAAGATATACTTGGGTGTAACTCCCCAGGGAAAAATCAGATCACAAAATGGAGTGGTTTTTTAGCATTCCCGACTCAGGACACTACTAATATACGTTTGTTTTTCGAATCTGAGCTTTGGTTCAAAACTAACATGTTCTGGTTCAATTGAGTTTTTCTGCAAATTCTAAGATATACTTGGGTGTAACTCCCCAGGGAAACTCCAGATCACAAAATGGGTTGGTTTTTTAGCATTCCCGACTCAGGACACTACTAATATACGTTTGTTTTTCGAATCTGAGCTTTGGTTCAAAAGTAACACGTTCTGGTTGAATTGAGTTTTTCTGCAAATTTTAAGATATACTTGGGTGTAACTCCCCAGGGAAACATCAGATCACAAAATGGAGTGGTTTTTTAGGATTCCCGACTCAGGACACTGCTAATATCTGTTTGTTTTTCGAATCTGAGCTTTGGTTCAAAACTAACACGTTCCGGTTGAATTGAGTTTTTCTGCAAATTCTAAGATATACTTGGGTGTAACTCCCTAGGGAAACATCAGATCACAAAATGGGTGGGTTTTTTAGCATTCCTGACTCAGGACACTACTAATATACGTTTGTTTTTCGAATCTGAGCTTTGGTTCAAAAGTAACACGTTCTGGTTGAATTGAGTTTTTCTGCAAATTTTAAGATATACTTGGGTGTAACTCCCCAGGGAAAAATCAGATCACAAAATGGAGTGGTTTTTTAGGATTCCCGACTCAGGACACTGCTAATATCTGTTTGTTTTTCGAATCTGAGCTTTGGTTCAAAACTAACACGTTCCGGTTGAATTGAGTTTTTCTGCAAATTCTAAGATATACTTGGGTGTAACTCCCTAGGGAAACATCAGATCACAAAATGGGTGGGTTTTTTAGCATTCCCGACTCAGGACACTACTAATATACGTTTGTTTTTCGAATCTGAGCTTTGGTTCAAAAGTAACACGTTCTGTTTGAATTGAGTTTTTCTGCAAATTTTAAGATATACTTGGGTGTAACTCCCCAGGGAAAAATCAGATCACAAAATGGAGTGGTTTTTTAGGATTCCCGACTCAGGACACTGCGAATATGTGTTTGTTTTTCGAATCTGAGCTTTGGTTCAAAACTAACACGTTCTGGTTGAATTGAGTTTTTCTGCAAATTCTAAGATATACTTGGGTGTAACTCCCCAGGGAAACATCAGATCACAAAATGGGTTGGTTTTTTAGCATTCCTGACTCAGGACACTACTAATATACGTTTGTTTTTCGAATCTGAGCTTTGATTCAAAAGTAACACGTTCTGGTTGAAATGAGTTTTTCTGCAAATTCTAAGATATACTTTGGTGTAACTCCCCAGGGAAACTCCAGATCACAAAATGGAGTGGTTTTTTAGCATTCCTGACTCAGGACACTACTAATATACGTTTGTTTTTCGAATCTGAGCTTTGGTTCAAAACTAACACGTTCCGGTTGAATTGAGTTTTTCTGCAAATTCTAAGATATACTTGGGTGTAACTCCCTAGGGAAACATCAGATCACAAAATGGGTGGGTTTTTTAGCATTCCCGACTCAGGACACTGCTAATATCTGTTTGTTTTTCGAATCTGAGCTTTGGTTCAAAACTAACACGTTCTGGTTGAATTGAGTTTTTCTGCAAATTCTAAAATATACTTGGGTGTAACTCCCCAGGGAAAAATCAGATCACAAAATGGGTTGGTTTTTTAGCATTCCCGACTCAGGACACTACCTATATACGTTTGTTTTTCGAATCTAAGCTTTGGTTCAAAAGTAACACGTTCTGGTTGAATTGAGTTTTTCTGCAAATTCTAAGATATACTTGGGTGTAACTCCCCAGGGAAAAATCAGATCACAAAATGGAGTGGTTTTTTAGCATTCCCGACTCAGGACACTACTAATATACGTTTGTTTTTCGAATCTGAGCTTTGGTTCAAAACTAACATGTTCTGGTTCAATTGAGTTTTTCTGCAAATTCTAAGATATACTTGGGTGTAACTCCCCAGGGAAACTCCAGATCACAAAATGGGTTGGTTTTTTAGCATTCCCGACTCAGGACACTACTAATATACGTTTGTTTTTCGAATCTGAGCTTTGGTTCAAAAGTAACACGTTCTGGTTGAATTGAGTTTTTCTGCAAATTTTAAGATATACTTGGGTGTAACTCCCCAGGGAAACATCAGATCACAAAATGGAGTGGTTTTTTAGGATTCCCGACTCAGGACACTGCTAATATCTGTTTGTTTTTCGAATCTGAGCTTTGGTTCAAAACTAACACGTTCCGGTTGAATTGAGTTTTTCTGCAAATTCTAAGATATACTTGGGTGTAACTCCCTAGGGAAACATCAGATCACAAAATGGGTTGGTTTTTTAGCATTCCTGACTCAGGACACTACTAATATACGTTTGTTTTTCGAATCTGAGCTTTAGTTCAAAAGTAACACGTTCTGGTTGAATTGAGTTTTTCTGCAAATTTTAAGATATACTTGGGTGTAACTCCCCAGGGAAAAATCAGATCACAAAATGGAGTGGTTTTTTAGGATTCCCGACTCAGGACACTGCTAATATCTGTTTGTTTTTCGAATCTGAGCTTTGGTTCAAAACTAACACGTTCCGGTTGAATTGAGTTTTTCTGCAAATTCTAAGATATACTTGGGTGTAACTCCCTAGGGAAACATCAGATCACAAAATGGAGTGGTTTTTTAGGATTCCCGACTCAGGACACTGCTAATATGTGTTTGTTTTTCGAATCTGAGCTTTTGTTCAAAAGTAACACGTTCTGGTTGAATTGAGTTTTTCTGCAAATTCTAAGATATACTTGGGTGTAACTCCCCAGGGAAACATCAGATCACAAAATGGAGTGGTTTTTTAGGATTCCCGACTCAGGACACTGCTAATATGTGTTTGTTTTTCGAATCTGAGCTTTGATTCAAAAGTAACACGTTCTGGTTGAAATGAGTTTTTCTGCAAATTCTAAGATATACTTTGGTGTAACTCCCCAGGGAAACTCCAGATCACAAAATGGAGTGGTTTTTTAGCATTCCTGACTCAGGACACTACTAATATACGTTTGTTTTTCGAATCTGAGCTTTGGTTCAAAACTAACACGTTCCGGTTGAATTGAGTTTTTCTGCAAATTCTAAGATATACTTGGGTGTAACTCCCTAGGGAAACATCAGATCACAAAATGGGTGGGTTTTTTAGCATTCCCGACTCAGGACACTGCTAATATCTGTTTGTTTTTCGAATCTGAGCTTTGGTTCAAAACTAACACGTTCTGGTTGAATTGAGTTTTTCTGCAAATTCTAAAATATACTTGGGTGTAACTCCCCAGGGAAAAATCAGATCACAAAATGGGTTGGTTTTTTAGCATTCCCGACTCAGGACACTACCTATATACGTTTGTTTTTCGAATCTAAGCTTTGGTTCAAAAGTAACACGTTCTGGTTGAATTGAGTTTTTCTGCAAATTCTAAGATATACTTGGGTGTAACTCCCCAGGGAAAAATCAGATCACAAAATGGAGTGGTTTTTTAGCATTCCCGACTCAGGACACTACTAATATACGTTTGTTTTTCGAATCTGAGCTTTGGTTCAAAAGTAACACGTTCTGGTTGAATTGAGTTTTTCTGCAAATTTTAAGATATACTTGGGTGTAACTCCCCAGGGAAAAATCAGATCACAAAATGGAGTGGTTTTTTAGGATTCCCGACTCAGAACACTGCTAATATGTGTTTGTTTTTCGAATCTGAGCTTTGGTTCAAAACTAACACGTTCTGGTTGAATTGAGTTTTTCTGCAAATTCTAAGATATACTTGGGTGTAACTCCCCAGGGAAACTCCAGATCACAAAATGGGTTGGTTATTTAGCATTCCCGACTCAGGACACTACTAATATACATTTGTTTTTCGAATCTGAGCTTTGGTTCAAAAGTAACACGTTCTGGTTGAATTGAGTTTTTCTGCAAATTTTAAGATATACTTGGGTGTAACTCCCCAGGGAAAAATCAGATCACAAAATGGAGTGGTTTTTTAGGATTCCCGACTCAGGACACTACTAATATACGTTTGTTTTTCGAATCTGAGCTTTGGTTCAAAACTAACACGTTCCGGTTGAATTGAGTTTTTCTGCAAATTCTAAGATATACTTGGGTGTAACTCCCTAGGGAAACATCAGATCACAAAATGGGTGGGTTTTTTAGCATTCCCGACTCAGGACACTGCTAATATCTGTTTGTTTTTCGAATCTGAGCTTTGGTTCAAAACTAACACGTTCTGGTTGAATTGAGTTTTTCTGCAAATTCTAAAATATACTTGGGTGTAACTCCCCAGGGAAAAATCAGATCACAAAATGGGTTGGTTTTTTAGCATTCCCGACTCAGGACACTACCTATATACGTTTGTTTTTCGAATCTAAGCTTTGGTTCAAAAGTAACACGTTCTGGTTGAATTGAGTTTTTCTGCAAATTCTAAGATATACTTGGGTGTAACTCCCCAGGGAAAAATCAGATCACAAAATGGAGTGGTTTTTTAGCATTCCCGACTCAGGACACTACTAATATACGTTTGTTTTTCGAATCTGAGCTTTGGTTCAAAACTAACATGTTCTGGTTCAATTGAGTTTTTCTGCAAATTCTAAGATATACTTGGGTGTAACTCCCCAGGGAAACTCCAGATCACAAAATGGGTTGGTTTTTTAGCATTCCCGACTCAGGACACTACTAATATACGTTTGTTTTTCGAATCTGAGCTTTGGTTCAAAAGTAACACGTTCTGGTTGAATTGAGTTTTTCTGCAAATTTTAAGATATACTTGGGTGTAACTCCCCAGGGAAACATCAGATCACAAAATGGAGTGGTTTTTTAGGATTCCCGACTCAGGACACTGCTAATATCTGTTTGTTTTTCGAATCTGAGCTTTGGTTCAAAACTAACACGTTCCGGTTGAATTGAGTTTTTCTGCAAATTCTAAGATATACTTGGGTGTAACTCCCTAGGGAAACATCAGATCACAAAATGGGTTGGTTTTTTAGCATTCCTGACTCAGGACACTACTAATATACGTTTGTTTTTCGAATCTGAGCTTTAGTTCAAAAGTAACACGTTCTGGTTGAATTGAGTTTTTCTGCAAATTTTAAGATATACTTGGGTGTAACTCCCCAGGGAAAAATCAGATCACAAAATGGAGTGGTTTTTTAGGATTCCCGACTCAGGACACTGCTAATATCTGTTTGTTTTTCGAATCTGAGCTTTGGTTCAAAACTAACACGTTCCGGTTGAATTGAGTTTTTCTGCAAATTCTAAGATATACTTGGGTGTAACTCCCTAGGGAAACATCAGATCACAAAATGGAGTGGTTTTTTAGGATTCCCGACTCAGGACACTGCTAATATGTGTTTGTTTTTCGAATCTGAGCTTTTGTTCAAAAGTAACACGTTCTGGTTGAATTGAGTTTTTCTGCAAATTCTAAGATATACTTGGGTGTAACTCCCCAGGGAAACATCAGATCACAAAATGGAGTGGTTTTTTAGGATTCCCGACTCAGGACACTGCTAATATGTGTTTGTTTTTCGAATCTGAGCTTTGATTCAAAAGTAACACGTTCTGGTTGAAATGAGTTTTTCTGCAAATTCTAAGATATACTTTGGTGTAACTCCCCAGGGAAACTCCAGATCACAAAATGGAGTGGTTTTTTAGCATTCCTGACTCAGGACACTACTAATATACGTTTGTTTTTCGAATCTGAGCTTTGGTTCAAAACTAACACGTTCCGGTTGAATTGAGTTTTTCTGCAAATTCTAAGATATACTTGGGTGTAACTCCCTAGGGAAACATCAGATCACAAAATGGGTGGGTTTTTTAGCATTCCCGACTCAGGACACTGCTAATATCTGTTTGTTTTTCGAATCTGAGCTTTGGTTCAAAACTAACACGTTCTGGTTGAATTGAGTTTTTCTGCAAATTCTAAAATATACTTGGGTGTAACTCCCCAGGGAAAAATCAGATCACAAAATGGGTTGGTTTTTTAGCATTCCCGACTCAGGACACTACCTATATACGTTTGTTTTTCGAATCTAAGCTTTGGTTCAAAAGTAACACGTTCTGGTTGAATTGAGTTTTTCTGCAAATTCTAAGATATACTTGGGTGTAACTCCCCAGGGAAAAATCAGATCACAAAATGGAGTGGTTTTTTAGCATTCCCGACTCAGGACACTACTAATATACGTTTGTTTTTCGAATCTGAGCTTTGGTTCAAAAGTAACACGTTCTGGTTGAATTGAGTTTTTCTGCAAATTTTAAGATATACTTGGGTGTAACTCCCCAGGGAAAAATCAGATCACAAAATGGAGTGGTTTTTTAGGATTCCCGACTCAGAACACTGCTAATATGTGTTTGTTTTTCGAATCTGAGCTTTGGTTCAAAACTAACACGTTCTGGTTGAATTGAGTTTTTCTGCAAATTCTAAGATATACTTGGGTGTAACTCCCCAGGGAAACTCCAGATCACAAAATGGGTTGGTTATTTAGCATTCCCGACTCAGGACACTACTAATATACATTTGTTTTTCGAATCTGAGCTTTGGTTCAAAAGTAACACGTTCTGGTTGAATTGAGTTTTTCTGCAAATTTTAAGATATACTTGGGTGTAACTCCCCAGGGAAAAATCAGATCACAAAATGGAGTGGTTTTTTAGGATTCCCGACTCAGGACACTACTAATATACATTTGTTTTTCGAATCTGAGCTTTGGTTCAAAAGTAACACGTTCTGGTTGAATTGAGTTTTTCTGCAAATTTTAAGATATACTTGGGTGTAACTCCCCAGGGAAACATCAGATCACAAAATGGGTTGGT